>NW_017732131.1:109320-114730 GCF_001890085.2 Hipposideros armiger | reverse complement strand
TATATATATTCACTTATAGTTGACATACAATATTATACAACATCAGCTTCAGGTGTACAGTGCAGTGATCAAGCCTCTTCCCCATCCATGATGCAAGACATTTGACTACCTGACACCCTACAAAATCTTTACAATATTATTAATTATATTCCTTGAACTATCTTTCATGTCCCTGTGGCAATATTGTAGTTACGTATTTATGGTGTCTAACCCCTTCCCTTTCTCCCTCATCCCCACCCACTCCCAACTAGCAGCCATCAGTCGTTCCTCTATATCTCTGAGACCACTTCTGTTTACTTTCCTTGTTCATTCAGTTTTTTGATTCCACCATTTTCTTGTTCTTTTGATGAACACACATTTACTGAGTAATTATTATGCTAAGCACTGGAGTTACAAATATCTATAAGCTATATTCTTAAGAAGCTTATAGCTAAACATGGGGGGCAGATATAAAAATTATTAAAATGAAATGTAATAAATATTTAATGGAAATATATAAACTAGACTAGTAAAATGAAAATAGACATGATTAATTTTATACAGATGTAGAAGGAGGTTTAAGAAAACATTTAAAATATATTCATTCAGAATTTTGTGCCTTTATAAATTTTATTCTCTCCTCTTAGGATGTCCTTCCCTGATTCCTCTGCTGGAAAAGCTTCTACTCATCCTTCAAAACCCAAGCTGAACCATCATTTTCTTTTTAAAATTTTTTTATCTTAGGCATAATCAAGTTATTTCTCTGTTTCAATTTTATATCATAACATCAAGCATCAACTCATCCTGTGAAATAAGACTGACAAATTAATTCTCAAGAGTAACAGTTAACTAGGGATAGAGAGGTAAAGAAAGGGCGACAGCTAGGTACTTACAGTTCAGAGCTGTCCAACCCTTAATTTGCTGAATGAGTAAATGAAAGTGTGACTTCTAGATGACATTTTGTTGATGGTCTTAGTCTATACATTGTTAGATGTTATTAAGCATCTGCTAGGAACAGACTCATGCTCTACTTTGAGAAGAATAGTAATAGTTTATCCGAGAGAAATAATGGAATCAGATGGATATGGTTTTTTTTTGTTTTATTTTGTTTTTTTGAATTTGATCTTAACATATACGTATTTTATGACTTAACAAGTTACTTATCTAACTTAAATTGCTGCTTTAATTGGCATAATGTAGATATTTAAACCTACTTCACTGAACTGTAAAGATTGACTTAGATGGTTCTTTGATGCACCTAACACTGTATCATGAACATAATAGGGATTTGGTAAATATATTACCTCCCCTCTTCCTTGTTTCTTAAAAAATATATGTCTTTAAGAAAAAAAAAGCAATAGAAAAGTAGTGTTCACTTTACAAAATTTTTCTTTGGAGATTATTCTTCTAGAATATTGGTAGCAGAGAGCAGTGTTTAAGAACAGTGCTTGAGTATGCTGGGTTTTTAGCCAGAGAGATATGAGTGTAAGTTTCCACTCAGCAACTTGTCATTTGTATGGTGTTAGGTAAGCTCTCTGAGCACATTTTGTTCAAGTGTATGAGAAGGATAGAAGGACCTAATTCATAGGGTCCGTGTGAAGAACAAATGATAGTACCCATGTAAAGGACTTAGTACAGGGTTTAGCGTATAATAAGTACATGTTAGTCAGTATTATGTATAATAAAACATTTTGATTTAATTTAACATAAAATACTTGTTTTATACATTAATTTGTATTCATGTAATATTTTTAATTCAGGCAAAATTGGATGAGGCTCTGCTTTCTGTTATAGTTCTCACTACAACTTTTTCTTCATTTGAAGTCACTGAAACAATAAACACTTGAATATGTGATCCGACAAAAGTGATAGGTAATAGAATTAATATTGGAACTACACAGTTTATCTCAACCAAACATCTATTTGGGCTTTAGCTATAACTAACAAATTATAGATAGATGTAAACAAAAAATTAGAAAGAAAAAAAAGAAATAAAAATGATTTGCCCAAAAAAGTAAACAACATATAAAGTTCTCAGGAAATACCAGAAATGAAGATGCTGCTTATAAATACTATCAGAAATTGAGAATTTGTTGAAGCAATTTAAAAGAAACAAAAATAAGATTAAAGGTTATATTAGATTGAATATGACTTACATTATACAAGCAAGCTGATAGTCTTCTTAAATTATATCTGTACATGGAAAAGGATAAACTAAAGCTATAGTCAGGAAATGCTTGGAATGCTAAGAAAACATAAATGTTTGTTGTGATTAGCTGAGATTTAAAGAACAATTACTATGTGCTAAGAATTGGGCTAGGTCTTTTGCATTGTTACCTCATTTCATTCTCATAATAACCCTATGAAGTAAGCACTTATAATATTATCATTATTTTACAGTTTAGAAAAATAAGATTGCAAGCTTGGGCAATTTGTTGAAAATCATATGTAGTGCATGCTCTAGCTAGCATTCAGCCCTAAGTTTTTCTTACTCTCTGTTTTGGGCTGAATTATGTTCCCAGAATTCATATGTTGAAGCCCTAATACTCAATATCGCAGAATGTGACTGTATTTGGAAATGGGGTCGTTACAGTGTTGATTAAATTAAAATGCGGCTGTTAATCCAATGTGACTGGTAAGAAGAGGAAATCTGGACACGCAAAGAGACACCAGGGTTGCACATGCAGAGGAATGACCATATGAAGAGGCAGCAAGAGGGTGGCCATCTGCAAGTCAAGGAGAGAGGCTCGAGCATATCCTTTCCTTGTCTCATCAGTGAAAACCAACCCTTCTTTTTTTTTTTCTTTTTTTTTTTATTGTTAGTTTCAGGTGTACAGAACAATGCAATAGTTACCCTTTTCACTCTCACCAGGTAACAACCCCCCTCCCCCCATCTATTGCCCTCCAACCCCCGATATCATGCTTATCTATTACAATTCCACTGAATCCGTTCCCGCTCTCTACTCCATGTCCCGAGACTATATGTATATATAATTATAGTTGACATACAGTATTATTCAACATCAGCTTCAGAAATACAATGCGGTGGTCAGGCCTCTACATCGACTATGAAGTGGACTCCCTAAAAGGACATGGGTCCATCTGGCCCCCTAAGTAATACTTACAACATTATAGATTATATTCCTCGGACTGTCTTTTTCTATCCCTGAGGTCCTATTACAATTACTAATTTGTATTGTCTCATCCCTTCCCCTTCTCCTTCATCCCCACCCCCTCCCAACCTTGATCTTAGACTTCTAGCCTCCCAAACTAAACAAACAAACAAAAAATTCTGTTGTTTAAGCCTACCACTCAATTGGTGGTGTTTTATTATGATAGCCATGTCAAACTGTCAAACAATACCCTTCCAAGCCCTGCTGTGTTCTAAATGCCTCTGATGTACAATGTATCATTTGTGCTACTGTTAATAGCATGTGCTTTTTATGTTCATTCCAATTAACATTATTGTTGGAAACTCAAAAATGGTCCCTGTTTCTCAAAGTAAGTAATGGAAAGCTCCAGATAAGAAACACATTAACAGAACTTTTCTTAGCAATAACATCAAGATAAAAGATTTCTCTAAGGGAATCATTAAGAAAAGAACTTTTTAGGTAATTATTCTCACAGGTACTCATTCTTATGAGATGCTTCTCATACTCATTATGACTTTGGCTTTTTTGCCCTATAATTTTTTATCTCCATTTGTGAGCTGTGTAATGGGGCAAAGTGGATTATTAAGACTGGAAATTGGCCTAGGAAGTGCAAGAAGTCTTGTTAAAGTGTTTATGGTCTTGGGTTCTCTCTGCAATTATTATTCCAAGGAAAAACTAAATGTGAATGTAACACATGCATGTGTGCATGCATACATACATATATACTAAAATTCAGTCTCTTTACACACATATGCTAATGAGCAATTTCATTCACATAAGTTTCTCCAGCATTTTCAGGATGAGGCGTTTTTTCCTAAATCATTGGGGGAGGAGAGAGAGAGAGATCCTATAATATTACCTTTCTTGTGAGAGTTAGTGATAAAATGCCATTTGACAATTATGGTATAATTAAACAGCCTCAACAGAACAGTGAAAACATGGAGTTTTTAATGTCAATGCTTCAAATGGCTACATATTCTGAGTGTGATATTTTCTCTCTCAAAGAAGCATCAGTGGAAACTATCCACCATACTTTGGTGCTCAGAGCTGGCTTTGCCTGGCAGAATTAAAATAAGATAGTTAGACTGAGCAGCAGGGCCAGGGTAAGAAATTTGAGACTCAGTGAATTTCAAGAGGGAGTGCAGAAAGCTCAATTTATCAACCATGACAGTCTTCATGGCTTAAGTTAACCAGGTTCTTGCTGATTCTTTCCATCAGGGCATGCTGTGAAGATTTATCATATCTTATGTCACCACCCCCAATTTTGAAATCTAAAATTTAGAAGTTCTTCACATTCTTAGTAATTTTGAAGACATAAAGGAATATTTAATCTTAAGTATACACAAAGGAACACATACAAAAAGAATCAATAACAATTTTCATAACATAATGATAGAATGCAATCTGTTTTTAACTAAATATCATAAGAACCCTTTACGACTCCCAATAAACAAACCATATCTATCAAAATAAAAAGATAGATCCTTATGTCCTCTAATGCATAAGAAGATAGAGATAGATGGGACCTTAAATATCATATAAAGCAATTTTTTTATATGATGAAACAATAGGACCCAAAAAGGCCTAAAAATGTACATAAAATAATACAGAACAAAATGAGGTACTCTGCTATACAATATTACTTCACTTAAAAGAATGGATTGGTATCTAATTTAGGATTTGCTCTTGTCTGCTATAGATTAAGATTTTATAATTGTCTTTGTACTTGTCTTATCCACCTAAGAGATTACAAATTCCCTGACAATAGGCACTGTATGCTCCATATATCTTCTACCACTGATCCCATCTTTATTTCCCCTGCAGAGGTTCAGCACAGGGGCCTGAGCATACTTGAAAGTCTATTAATATTTGTAATATTGAGTTGGATATACTCTTGTAAGTGATATCTTTATGTAGCATAAACCACAGTCGCCTGACAATTTCATTATTTATAGTCTACCCACTTGGAAGGCAATGGTGAGAAGAATTAAAAGGACAGATTTAGACTAGACTCCACAACAAAAGCTAGTCTAAATGTACTGCAATTATATCTTATTTGTACATCATCATTATTTTTTTAAATTAGTTTGAGGTGTACATCACAGTGCAATAGTTTTTACCCCTCAAAGTGACAACTCCCTTTCCCTCAATCCCCCGCTCCACTCCCCCGCCACCGCTACTATTATACATATCTATTACAATTTCATTGACTCCAATCCCACACTATATTCCACATCCCATGACTATCTATCTATCTATCTATCTATCTATCTATCTAT
>NW_017732131.1:102454-108670 GCF_001890085.2 Hipposideros armiger | reverse complement strand
CATTTCCAGTTTTTTGAGATACTTCCAAACTGATTTCCATAATGGCTACACCAATATGTAGTCCCACCAACAGTGCACCAGGGTTCCCTTTTCTCCAAAACCTTGCCAGCATTTGCTGTTTGTTGGTTTATTGATGATAGCCATTCTGACCGGAGTGAGGTGGTATCTCATTGTGGTTTTTATTTGCATTTCTCTAATGATTAGTGAGGTTGAACACTTTTTCAAATGCCTATTGACTATCTGTATGTCCTCTTTAGAGAAATGCCTTTTCATATCCTCTGCCCATTTTTTAACTGGTTGTTTGTTTTTTTGGTGTTAAGTTGAATGAGTGTTTTATAAATTTTGGATATTAATGCCTTGTCAGATATATCATTGGCAAATATCTTCTCCCATTCTGTAGGCTGCCTTTGTTTTATTGATGATTTCCTTTGTTGTGAAAAACTTTTAAGTTTGATGTAATCCCATATGTTTATTTTTTCTTTTATTTCCCTTTCCCAAGGGGATAGATCAGTAAAAGTATTACTGAGGGTAATGTCTGCTAATTTACTCCCTATGTTTTCTTCTAAGAGTTTTATGGTTTCAAGTCTTACATTTAAGTCTTTAATCCATTTTGAATTTGTCCTCGTGTATGGTGTAAGGAGGTGGTCCATTTTCAATTTTTTGCACATATCAGTCCAATTTTCCCATCACCATTTATTAAATAGAACATCTTTGCTCTAATGTAAATTCTTGCTTCCATTGTCATAGATTAAATGACCATATATGGATGGGTTCATTTCTGGGCTCTCTATTCTGTTCCATTGGTCTATGTGTCTGCTTTTATGCCAGTACCATACTGTTTTGATTACTATAGCCTTGTAGTACGATTTGATGTCGGGTAGCGTGATACTTCCCGCTTTGTTCTCATTTCTCAAGATTGCTGTGGCTATTCGGGGTCTTTTTTTTTATTTGCTTTACATATTTAGGTGTTCCCATGTTGAGTGCATAAATGTTTATAAGGGTTATATCCTCTAGTTCAATTGATTCCTTTATGATTATGTAATGTCCCTCTTTCTCTCTTATTATAGTCTTTGTTTTAATGTCAATTTTGTCTGACATAAGTGTTGCTACTTCAGCTTTTTTTCATTTCCATTCACATAAAATATCTTTTTTCCATCCATTTACTTTCAGTCTATGTGTGTCCTTCAATCTGAAGTGGGTCTCTTTTAGACAGCATGTATATGGGTCTTGTTTTCTTATCCATTCAGTTTAACCTATGTTTTTTAATAAGAGTACTTAATCCATTTACATTTAAAGTGATTATAGGTAGATACATAGCTATTGCCATTTTATTATTCATCATTATGTTTTTTTCCCCCATCTTCTTCTTAAAGAAGTCCCTTTAACATTTCTTGCAATATTGGTTTGTTGGTGCTGAACTCATTTAGCTTTTTCTTGTCTGGGAAGCTGTTTAATTCTCCTTCAGTTTTTAATGATAACCTTGCACGGTATACTAGATTTGTTTGTAGACCCTTGCTTTTCATCACTTCGAATATTTTGTGTCAATCTCTTCTTGCCTACAAAGTTTCTGTTGAGAAATCATCTTATAATCATATGGGTGCTTTCTTATAAGCAACTAGTTGCCTTTCTCTTGCTGCTTTTAGAATTCTCTTTTTGTCTTTAAATTTTGCCATTTTAATTGTAATATATCTTGGTGGTAAGCCTGTTTGGGTTCTTCTTGTTTGGGACTCTCTGCACTTCCTGGACTTGTATGTTTATTTCCTTTGCCAGATTATAAAAGTCTTCAATCATTATTTCCTGAAATAGATGATCGATCCCTTGCTTTCTGCCTTCTTTTTCTGGTACCCCTCTGATGGGAATGTTGGTATGCTTGATGTTTACTCAGAGTTCTCTTAAACCATCCTCATTTTTTTTCTTTTTGTTTTTCCAATTGGGTGCTTTCTATATTTTGTCTTTCAAATCACTGATTCCATCCTCTGCTTCATTTAGTCTTCCAGTGATTCCTTCTAGTGCATTCTTCATTTCAGTTAATGTGTTCTTCACTTCTTACTGGTAGCTTTTTATGCTTATTATCTCTGATGAAGTTCTCACTGAGTTCCTTGGTCATCTTTATAACCATTGTTTTGAGCTCTGTATCTGGTAGGTTGCTTGCCCCCTTTTTGTTTAGTTCTTTTTCTGGAGTTTTCTCCTGTTATTTTATTTAGGGTGTATTTCTTTGTTTCCTTATTTTGCTGTCTGGCTTTTTCTGGAATTTTTTCCTATTATTTTATTTAGGACATATTTCTTTGTTTCTTTCTTTTGGCTGCCTCTCTGTATTTGTTTTTATATATTATGGTGGATCTGTTACATCTCCCAGTCTTGGCTGGTGGTCTTATGTAGTAGGTGCCCTGTGAGGTCCAATAACACAGTCTCCCTGGTCAACCACACCAGGTACCCCTTTGTGAGGGACAAAGGGATGCCCGTTACTGGTGTCTTGGCTCTTTTTACAAATGATGGTAATAAACCTGAATATGTGCTTTGGTAATTGTTTTTGGTTTGCAAAGTTATTCTACTCAGACAACTTAATTTTATTCTTAAAATAAACCTGCCAGGTTGGTGAAATATAAAGTAAATATTGTTACTTGCTCTTAAAACCAGATTCCCAAGTGAGATATTCACAAATAAGTTGGGAGGGTATGTATATTACTCTCTGAAACTAATATTTTAAAATCAATGCTCACTGTATCAGAGAAATGAACTTCAAGCAAATATTCTGGTCCAGGCAGACTTACAGTAATAAAAATAAATGTGTTTATGTATCCAAAATATAATTTATTAGTTAGTGTCTTAATCCACTCAGGGTGCTCTATAACAAAAATGCCATAGACTGTATGGGTTAAACAACAAGGACTTATTTCTCCACATTTCTGGAGGCTGAGGAGTCCAACACCAAAATACCAACAGATTTGTTGTCTCACAAAAGCCTGCTTCCTAGTTCTCATGTGGCCATTTTATTGCTGTGTCCTGAGCTGGTCAAAAGGACAAGGAAGCTCTCTGGGGTCTCTTTTATAATGACAGTCATTCTATTCAAAAGGGTTTTTCCCTCATGACCTAACCATCTACAGAAGGCCCCACCTCTTAATATCATCATATTAGAAGCTAGGATTTCAACATGTGAATTTTGGAGGAATGTTTAGCCTATAGCAGCTGGACAGTGTGGAAGTTAGGTAAGAATTGTTCAGCCTCAGAACTGTGAAAAGAATCTATAAGAATTATATTTACAGATTAAAAAATCCCAAGAGATAAGGAAATTAAACAAATGAACTGATAAACTTCAAATATTTTTGTCTCAAAGTCAAACCCACACTCATGGAGAAAGAAATAAAGGAAATTGTAGCCAATTGATTCCAAGTATTTCCAATCTATTGGAAAATTACTTGTATTGAGAAAAAAATGCAAGTTATTTAAAATATCTAATTTGGTGATTTACTAATTCTGATCTAGGGAATAGTATGAAAGTATGATAAAATTGCCACTAGTCAATGGGAAAAAGACCAAATTTTAATGGGAAGAATGAATTTTTGTGGGA
This sequence comes from Hipposideros armiger, assembly GCF_001890085.2. NCBI lineage: Eukaryota > Metazoa > Chordata > Mammalia > Chiroptera > Hipposideridae > Hipposideros > Hipposideros armiger. The sequence goes on along the minus strand of NW_017732131.1, from coordinate 105,102 downwards.
AGAATGAATTTTTTTTTTTGAAATTATATGCCCCTCTTCCTTTTTTAATGGTAGTGCTTGTGTTATATTTTTAATGTCTTTATTTGTCAAAATAAGAAGTAGGCAACATATACATATATATTTTTTTTTCTTTTATTACTGAATATTTTTCTTTTATTACTGAATAATAAAATCCAAAACCTGGGAAAACTGATTCTGTTCAATTTAATCCAATTTACCCATTTTCCTTCTAATTTAGCTTCTTGGTAAGATCTTACTAGAGAGAAGCTGCAGGCTGCAAATATTTCTAGTTAGTGTGAGAATTATGATTCACATTTTAAATAGAACTTTTGGAATTCAGACTTCTCATGTGTAGCACAATATTTCTTTTAGTAACTGTATATATTCTGGGTTCATGGAAAATTAATAAATTAGGGTTCTAGTTTTATGCCCCAGCTTTATGTGCATGGTTGATATGAAATATATTCCTTGGGAGATCAATTCCTTTTCTGTGTGCAGAGAAAATTAAGTTTCCAAAACTACAAAACTGAAGGTCAGATGTCTAGACAGTGATAAATTCACTAAGGTTATAAGTATTAGTCTATGTCATCTCTTGGCACAGTTGCTAGGCTTTTCCTGGTGATGCATCAATATATAGCTGAATTCTATACTCTTATCCTTATTGTACTAAAGAAGAAAAATAACTCTTAATATCATCAAAGCTAAAGGCATATACCAAAGGAAATGCAATAATTTGCATGGAGCAGGTTTTCAAACCCAAATCTTTCGATTGTTCTTCCTATTCACATGCCCTAACCAGTGTTTCTTGCTATTCCATTTAATAGACTCTACAGACTATGAAGAAAACATTCTGTAGGATAGGACAAAGTTGGGAGGGAACAGGGGATGATGGAGGAAGGGTAGTCCACTTGAAAATATCTGCATCAATCTTAGAAATGTCCTAAGCTTCCATTTTATATTAAAGGCTATTTGAAAGTTTGATTTATGAATATTTTATATTCTATTCCATAATAAATCCATTTTAAAAATAAATAAAATTTTTTATCCTCAAATTTTCAAGTTATTTCAGACCTTGTAAAGATAAATTCTATTTATTTTGTTGCATCAAGAACCCCAGACCCACTTCGGATTAATCCTTGTCCACATAACACAGTTTTAAAAGGAGGGCTCTACACTGTGTTTTTTTTTTAAATTTAGTTATTTAAAATAAGGCATTTCCTATTTTCCCTTTCTTTTCTCTCTCTCTCTCCATGCATACTCCTACCTCTTTACCTTAATGTTCACTTAATCTCCAGGGCCTCCAGTGTGGTGTGAAAGAAATGGTTAAAGGTTTCTGCACTGCAGAATAGGAGTATTGGGCATTTAGAAGATTCAGTAACAATGCCACTGAAAAGTTTTGCTCAGTTTCTGTTTTTGAAGTATGTCTCTAACCATCAAATTCCTAAAAACTTTTAAAAATCCATAGAACTGAGCATAAGTCAACTACACATTTATTGTTTGTTTGATTGTTGTTTTTCAGTTCTACATTTTGGAGCAGGTGAGGACCATGCCAGCACCTGACCTCAAAGAGTGAATCAATTTTCAGTTTGTTTTATATGGGACACTTATTCTATTCATGATATATTTATAGTTGTTATCACCTACTGACAGATCTAGGGCCCAAGTGTCCTGTACCACTATGGTGGTTCCAATCTTTGTCACCTTCCTCTTTGAATATTGTAATAGCTTTTCTGTTATTCCCTGCAGTTTTTCTATTTTTATATATTTAACTCTACAATGTGAAATCTATGTTCCAAATGTATAGGTTGGCCTTTCTCCATTCCTACTCAAAAATCTTTATTGGTATCTCATGTCTATTCCTTAGTTCAGTAGACCAGGCAATCCACAATATATTCTTTGACGATTTGTCCAGCTTTAGCTTCTATTGCTGCCAATTTCTGAGTCTAGCCAAATGCATTTGTTAATATATACTTAATTTGTCATATTATTTTCTACATCTGTGCTTTTTAATTTGGGTAATCTCCTATGATACATATTTTAGGACCTCAGTACTATATACTTAGTAATTGAGATAAAATTGACTTGAAATCATTAGACTCAGAAAATAGGGTTCTAGAGTGAACAAAAAAATTTAATATGTTATAGAAGTAAGTGTTCCTTTAATCCTGCTTGTATTTCTACTTGTTTGATCCTTGGTTGTCTCAGTCACTTTGTATCTTAATTAACTTCCTTATAAATGTGGCTAAAATAAATTTGCTCTCAATTAACCTTGTACATTATAAATTATGATGCCCTATACAAATACAAGACATAATAACTCTTGTAGCTTTAAATCTTTCTTCTGTTTTTCCATGTTACTACTCACCTTATTTTTTTTAATATTACAAAGGTTAAATTTTTCCTTAATTGATGTAGTTCTTTCTAGGTAAAAGCCCAAATAAGATGAACTATAAGAAAGGTTTCATTATGTCACTTCACTTTAATTATTTTTTATTTAAAATCTATAATGTTTCTTTGAATCACAAATATAAAATTGCTTAATAAAAAAGGAAGCGGTGTTAATACAACAAATTCAATATATATTTTTCATTAATATTTTACATGGAAATTACTTGGACTTTTTTTTTTTTTTTTTTTTTTTTTTTTTT
>NW_017732131.1:93202-100739 GCF_001890085.2 Hipposideros armiger | reverse complement strand
AAATGTTCCTCTGCCCATTTTTAAATTGGGTTGTTTGTTTTTTTGGTGTTGAGTCGAATGAGTGTTTTGTAAATTTTGGATATTAACTCCTTATCAGATGTGTCATTGACAAATATCTTCTCCCATTCAGTAAGATGCCTTTTTGTTTCATTGATGGTTTCCTTTGCTGTGAAAAACTTTTCAGTTTTATGTAATTCCATATGTTTCTGTTTTTCTCTTATTTTCCTTGCCCAAGGGGATATATCAATAAAACTATTACTCAGAGTAATGTCTGCAAATTTACTTCCTATACTTTTTCTAGGAGTTTTATGGTTTCAGATCTTAATTTAAGTCTTTAATCTATTTTGAATTTATTCTTGTATATGGCATAAGGAAGTGGTCCAGCTTCATTTTTTTGCCTGTGTTTGTCCAGATTTTCCAGCACCATTTATTGAATTGGCTATCTTTACCCCAGTGTAAATTCTTGCTTCCATTGTCATAGATTAAATGAACATATAGTTATGGATTTATTTATGGGGTGTCTATTTTGTTCCATTAATCTATGTGTCTGTTTTTACCAATACCATGCTGTTTTGATTACTATAGACTTGTAGTATGATTTGATGTCAATTATCATGATACATCCCACTTTGTTCTTATTTCTTAAGATTGCTATGGCTATTCAGGGTCTTTTATGGTTCCATATAAATTTTAGGATTATATGTTCTGTTTTTGAGAAAAGTAATTGGTAGTTTGATAGAAATTGCATTGAATCTATATATTGCTTTAGGCAGTATGAACATTTAAACTATATTAATTCTTCCTATCCATGAGCATGGTATGTGTTTTCATTTATTTGTATCTTCCTTAATTTCTCTCTTCAGTGTCTTATAATTTTCTGAGTACAGGTCTTTTTACTTCCTTGGTTAAATTTATTCATAAATATTTTATAGTTTTTAAAGCAATTGTAAATGGGACTGTTTTCTTAATTTCCCCTTCTGACAGTTTATTATTGGTGTATACAAATGCAACTGATTTCTGAATATTAATTTTGTATCCTGCTACTTTGCTAAATTTATTTATGAGTTCCAATAGTTTTTTTGGTGTAGCCTTTGGGGTTCTCTATATATATTATCATATCATCTGCATATAATGACAATTTAACTTCCTCCTTTCCAATTTGGATGCCTTTTATTTCTTTTTCTTATCTGATTGCTGTGGATTGAACTTCCAGAACTATGTTGAATAAAAGTGGAGAAAGTGTGCAACCTTGTCTTGTTCATGATCTAAAGGGGAATGTTTTTAGCTTTTCTCCATTGATATTGATGTTAGCTGTGGGTTTATCATATATGGTCTTTATTATGTTGAGATATAATACCTCTATTTTGTTAATGTGGTATATCACATTAATTGATTTGTGGATATTGAGACAACCATGCATACCAGGAATGAGTCCCTCTTGATCGTAGTGTATGATCTTTTTAATGTATTGCTGAATTCTGCTTGCTAATATTTTGTTGAGGATTTTTGTATCTATGTTCATTAGGAATATTAGCCTGTAGTTTTCTTTTTTTTGTAATGTCTTTGTCTGATTTTGGGATCAGGGTGATAGTGGCCTCATAAAAAGAGTTTGGGAGACTTCATTTTTCTGAATTTTTTTGAATAGTTTGAAGAGAATAGGTGATAACTCTTTTTTGAATGTTTGGTAAAATTCACTTGTAAAGCCATCTGGTCCAAGGCTTTTGTTTGTTGGGAGCTTGTTGAATGTTGATTTAGTTTCACTGGTAGTAATCAGTTTATTCAGATTTTCTGTTTCTTCTTGAGTTAGCCTTGGAATGTTGTATGCTGCTAGAAAATTATCCATTTCTTCCAGATTGCCTAATTTATTGGTGTGTAGTTGTCATAGCATTTTCTTAAATTTTTTTTGTATTTCTATGGTGTCTGTTGTCACACAAATGAGATTGCATGAAACTAAAAAGTTTTTTCACAAGTAAAAAGGACATCCTACTGAATGAGAGAAGATATTTGTTAATGATCCATCTGACAAGGGGTTAATATAAAAATTTATAAGAAGCTCATACAATCAACACCAAAAAAAAAAAAGCCAACAACTCACAATCCAATTAAAAATTGGGCAGAGGACCTGTATAGACATTTTGCCAAACAGGACATATAGATGGCCCATAGACATATGGAAAACTACTCAACATCACTTATCATCAGAGACATGCAAACAAAAGCCACAGTGAGATACAACCTCACTCCTGACAGAATTGCCACCAACAATAAATCAACGAACTACAAGTGGTGGCAAGGATGTTGAGAAAAGGAAACCCTTGTGCACTGTTGGTGGGATTGCAAATTGGTGGAGCCTCTATGGAAAACAGTATAGTGGTTCCCCATGAAATTAAAAATAGAACTATCTTATGACCCAGGAATTCCACTCCTGGGTATTTATTCAAAGAAATCCAAAACACAAATTCAAAAAAATATATGCACCCCTATGTTTACTACAGTGCTATTCACAATAGCCAAGATACGGAAACAACTGAAATGCCCATAAGTAGACAATCAGATAATGAAATTGTGGTATACCAATGCAATAGAGTACTGCTCTGCCATTAAAAAGAATGAAATCTTACCATTTGCAACAACATGGATGGACCTAGAAGATATGCTCAGTGAAATAAGTCAGAGAAAGACAAATACGATATGATCTCACTTATATGTGGAAGCTAAAGAACAGAATAAACAAACAAACAAAACAGAAATGGGGTCATAGATGCAGGGAAAAAACTGATGGTTGATAGATGGGAGGGGTGTTAGAGGGATGGGTGAGAAAGATGAAAGGATTAGAAAGTACAAATTGGTAGTTACCAAATAGTCATGGGGATGTGAAATATAGCATGGGGAATATAATCAATAATGTAAAAACTATATATGGTGTGAGATGGGTACTTGACTTATCAAGAGGATCACTTAATAAGTTATATAAATGCATAACTACTGTGCTGTTCATTGAAACTAATATAAAATAATATTGACTATCAACTATAATTTAAAGCATATATGTATAGTCACGGTATATAAAGTACAGCATAAGGAATATAGTCAATGCTATTGTAATAGCTATGTAGGATGTCAGGTGGGTAGTAGACTTGTCAGAGTTATCACTTTGTGAAATGTGTAAATGTCTAATTATGTTGTTTTGTGTACCTGAAACTAATAATAAAAAAATAGTCTTACCATTCTAATTAAAATTTGAAAATGTTAAGGAAAAATAAAATATGAATCATAATAGAATCACCACAAAAACTTATGATACAGAAAATGAATTTATCCTTGAGGAGATAAAAGACCACTCTCTCACTTTGTCCTGTTCTTCTTTATCTACATGACCTCAATGATGGTAAACATGGCTTTAATCTTTTTTAGTTTCTTAAATTTATTGAGAAAAAGTTGGTAAATATATTTCTATATCTTTAAAGTGTACAACATGATGATTTTATATACATTGTAGAATAATTACCAAGATTAAGATAACTAACACATCCATCATCTCACACAGCTTTCTCTCTCTCTCTCTCTTTCTCTCTCTCTCTCTCTCTCTCTCTCTCTCTCTCTCTCTCTCTCTCTCTCGATAATGCATAAGATCTAATCTCACCAATTTCAAAAATACAATATTGTATTACTAACTATAGTCACCATTCTACACATTAGGTCCTCAGAGCTTATTCTTCTTATAACTGAAAATTTGTATCCCCATTTTACCTTCCCCCCAGCTTCTGACAACAACCATTTTATTCTGTTTCTATGAAGCTGGCTTTATTTATTTATTTTTTTGAGTCATACTTAAATTCCCTTAGAATTAGTTTTTTTTTCTTTGTGTGACATTTAGAATCACCCCAAGACCTTGACTGATACCTGTCTTATTGGAGATTATTGCTTTGTGCTCTTTTGTGCAAAATGTTTATTATACAAGTACGTAAGGTTTTCTGCTGGGCTCAAAGCTTCATAAGAGCAGGATCAATTTAGCTATCTTTTTAAAATTAGTCTATTTCTATGTGCTGGTTCAGGCCCAGTCAGAGTAGGTAGTCAAGATAATTTAATTTTGTTTGATTAGTTTAATAAACATTTTTGTTGTTTGCTTTGTTTTATTTCTTTGTTTTTACAAAATCTATTTTCTGGGAAAATGTCTGTTGTTATGGCAACATGTACAAGTTGTCATGGCAACATGCTTAGGTGTTAATTTCATGTACTTGTGAAACAGAAATGTTTGTCTTATTCAAAACAAACAAGACAGTCAGGCTTATGCTGTCAGATTTTATGTCTCATGTCCCTACTTCACCTCTAGCAATAATTTATCAATTTTTTAAACAAAACTGGAGTATTTTCAAAGACTTATCTAATATTTCTGAGCAGGCAAATGAATTTATTGACTTTCAGATCCCTCAATTTGTGAATGAGCATCCAAGGTGACATTTTTAGTAACTCACTCTTGGTGGATATAAAGAGTTATGTGGATTTACTTATTAATTCCAGAAATCCTGCTTGGGTAGATTTATTGAATGTTCTTGATGATGCCTGGGAGTGTGTTTAACATTTAATGCCCAGGAAGAATTGACTAATTCTGGTATCTGATAGGTTAGCAGTGGAGAAATCTGTCAGACAGAATGGTAAGCAGTGTAATTCTCCCCAGTGATATTTTTGTCCTAATTCCCAAAACATGTGAGGTGTTAGGTTACTGGCAAAGGGGAATGAAGGATGCGGATGAGTTAAGGTTTCTAATCAGCTGTCTTTGAGATGAGGAGTTCATCCTAGATAATCTGGGTGGGCCCAATCTAATCACAAAGATTTTTATAAATGGAAGAGGTAGGCAGAAGAGAAAGCCAGAGAAATGGCAGCTGAGAAGGAACTCAGGCCTGCCAGCACCTTGATTTTAGCATAGTGAAGCTCACTTTGGACTTGTAACCTCCAGAACTATAAAATGATAAATTGGCATTGTTTTAAGCCATTACGTTTGTAGTAATTTGTTACAGCAGTAATAAGAAACTAATACAGCTGGTGTGTCTCTGAGCTTCACTGCTGATTGAAACACTCTCCTGGCACTCTCCCTGCTCAGCAAAGTTCTGAGAGCTAGGGCTGGAGGGCATGAAACTCCTGAAAATTGTCACTTTGCTGAAAAGATTGGTATATCAGACCAGAAGTGAAAAAAAGACAAAGACTCTAAATGTTCACTGGGACAGGTCCTAGAAAGACACTGAAGTAAACACTGAGCCCTCACCTGATCTAGGAGTACAACTGTATATTGGCCTTGGCCTCACCAAACAAATATATTTTCAGTGCCAGAGGTCCAGCTCTCAGAGAATATGAAATTAAAATTTTAACACAAGAGTTATCGCACCTTCACCACACTCCAGAAGATCCCAAGTATTATCTGTCAAAATTGGGATGGTTATTTACTAATTGAAAATCAATGCACTGATCACTTAAAAAGGATTCAGAGTAATTAAAATAGAAGAATTTATATTAACATTTTGTATTTAACAAAGTATTTATATTAAATGAAAAAGAAAGAGAATGGGAGCAGTGCTATAAATTTTGGAAATTTTATTTTTTGAGGAAAACATCTAAACTCACAATATATGCCAAAATGATTATCAGATGTATTATGGGTTAAACAATAAAAAATAAAAACAAAGGCAAACAAAACCCAATAATCTAATTAAGAAAATTGTCCTATTAAATTGTTTTTGCTCCTGTTAATTTAGTCTTGTGTCAATTTTATTATTATTAGAATTTAAGAAAGGGGTATTCTCCCCTCTCCCTGATAATATATACATATGCATACATACATTATATATATATATATANCTGAGCCATCCTGCCACCTGTTGGCAGCTCAGCGGCTGCTCAGCTCGGGCTGGACTCAAACTGCTGTTGCTCAGAGCTCAAACTCTTGAGCGAGCCCTTAACCAACTGAGCCACTCAGCCGGCCCGGAAATTACTTGGACTTAAAACTCCCTCTCTCTAGGTCTCAGATTTCCCATTTGAGAGGGAATGAAGGTTTTTAGATGTTCCTGAAGATTTATAAGATATTATGACAAAAAATATAGCTGATTTTGCTTAAGTGTTTAATATGTTCCAGCCACCCTACTAAGTAATCTAAAGACATTTTCTCATGTAATCTTCCCAATAATTCAATGAGGTTAAATAGAATCATTTTCCCCATAAAAAAGCAGAACTTGATTTCAGATACCTATGTATAAATATGTGAACAATAGCATAAAAAAAGAGCAGAACTTGAATCTGGGTATTTTTCTTCATAAAATCTATAATTTATTCAGAGAGTCTGGCCATGAGCACAAGGAGAAATGAGCAGTTTTTTATTTTCTGCAATTCTGTTTATCTTTTGATGTAAGACAAAGTGTAATTCTAAATTTTTCAGCTAGAATTCATCTCTTCTTTTCCTGAGACCACTCTGAGTCACTATCTATCAATGTATAAGATTTTTAAAAATTTTATTTTAGGAGATATTTCTATTTTAATATGGGATTTCAGAAATCCTAAAAACTTTATAATAAAAATCATATAAAGCAAACAATACTCTTATGAGGAAACAAGCAACAAATTATAAATAGTTTATTCCCTACTAGTTATGAAGGCTTGTGCAAATTACTTCTTTTACTCATCCACAGCTGTTTTTTTTTTCTTTTCTTTTCTTTTTTATTAGTTTCGGGTGTACAAAACAATATAATAGTTAGGCGTTTACACCCCTCACAAAGTGATAACCCACCTCCCTCAATCTACAACCCCTCTGACATCATATATAGCCATCATTAGCCCTATTCCCTATGCTGTATTCCACATCCTGTGACTATACATATATACTAAATTATAGTTGACATTTATTATTATTCAGCTTCAGCTTCAGGTATACACTGCAGTGGTCAGACATCTACACCGTCCATGAAGTTGTATCCCTAATAAGACAAATGTCCATTGGATAACCCTACAAAATCTTTACATTATTGATTATATTCCCCAAACTGTCTCGTATCCCTGTGGCAATCTTGTGGTTTCCAATTTGTGCTTTTTAATCCCCTCACCTTCTCCCTCATTCCCACCCCCTCTCATCTAGCAACCCTCAGTTTTTTCTTTATATCTCTGAGACTATTTCTGATTAGTTTGCTCATTTATTCTGTTCTTTAGATTCCACATATAAGTAAGATCATATGGTATTTGTCTTTCTCTGTGTGACTTATTTCATTTAGCATAATGTTCTTTAGGTCCATCCATATCATCACAAATGGTAAGATCTCATTCTTATTTATGACCAAGTAATACTCCATTGTATAAATATACCAGTTTCTTAATCCAGTGATCTATCGATGGGCATTTCAGTTGTTTCCATGTCTTAGCTATTGTGAATAGCGCTGCAATAAACATGGGGTGCATATATTTTTTTGAATTAGCATTCTGGATTTCTCTGGATAGATACCTAACAGTGGAATTGCTGGGTCATAAGGTAGTTCCATTTCCAGTTTTTTGAGGTACC
>NW_017732131.1:76914-86402 GCF_001890085.2 Hipposideros armiger | reverse complement strand
TCTCTCTCTCTCTCTCTCTCTCTCTCTCTCTCTCTCTCTCTCTGTCTCTCTTCACCACTGGAATGTGCTTATATTCAATATGGCTAAACTGAATGACTCATTTTAGAGAATGGCAATCCTTCCTACATTTTTCTTTATTATTAATTTATTATTTAAATTTATTATTGTGTACTTAGGTAAAATAGAAGTATTTTAACATATAAGGTATGTTAAATAGTACATTTAAAATTATAATGGGTCTGAAATATATTTATAGTAATTTGCAAGCCCTAGTCATAAGAATGTTTTCTTATGTTTTGATTCTTAGCAACTCTAGGAGCTGGATCACTTGAAAGTTCCCTTTGATCAATATGTCAGTAATAGAATTTAATCTATTTTGAGTCTTGAGTTACTGTAATGTGAGCAAAAGGCTGGCTGCATTGGGCTGTGCCTTTAAGTTGTATTAGATAGTCTGCTTTGTCACCTCAATGGAATGCGAAATGCAAAAGATGGAATCCAAGGTCACAATAACCACAGTTGTGACCTAACTTACCAAACTGAAAATAAATCAGTGGGTGCAGTATTCACTGCAAGCCCAGAAAGGTGAAGAATTAAGAAGTCACTTTTGACTTTCTTTTGTTTTTTCAGCTTGTGATTCAAAAGACTGAGGCATACAGGCTCTCTTCTAACTCTTAAAGTTATCCATGGATCTTTTGATCGCTTTTCCATTATTTGTCCCTGCTTAAGGATGGCTGCTACGGTTGCCTTCTCCTTTTCAACATGTGTTAGCTTTGCAGATACCAGGGATTCAGTTAGTATCTTGGATCTGTGAGGCAGTCTGATAAATCAGTGCTAACTGTACACATAAATTGGCCCAGCCTTGGCACGTCTCAAGAATTTGTATTCTGTAAACTGTAGTCTTTCACTCTGTGATGGATTAGAAATATTGACAATGCTAGCACAAAATTAATGATGATCCCTGGCCATAGAAGTATCAGGGTGCATGTGTTTGGAGGGACAGGGATAGAGGAGGAAAACTGTTTAACAAGTTACTTGATAATTTGGAAGACATGACAATTTGAATAACTATTTATGCACAAAGATGTTCACTACCATATTATTTGTAAACTTTGAAAAATGGAAGTAATTGAAATATTGAACAATGGTATTAAAATAATTATACCCAATTAATCAAATTATGTGCATTTCTTCTGAGAAAGATAGGGTGTTTAAACTGATCTAACTCAGATCAGTAACCAGAAAATACTATTGAGTCTTTCAAATTCCTTACTGGGGCACACACCATGGGGATAGTCATGTATACTTTCCCACAGTTTCAATAGTAGAAATAAATGATTATCAGAAACAGTGCATCCTGGTAAAAGTGTGCCTTGAAGAATTTAAACTGTTTAATTGTTTCCAGACTTTACTCCTAGACTCTCTGACACCAAAGGAGAAGAGCAACCCAAACTTATCTATATATTCTTTCTACTTGATGTAACACTGTTACTCATTGAAATGTATGTACCCTAATTGAAACTTCTGTTGACCCTAAGAATTAATGCACCTGTTGGGAAGGCTTCCTGATGGCTAAATGGGCTCAAATTTATAAACAGAGCCTAGCAGCCATTGCTAAACCGGCATCTCCATGTAAGCTTCGCTTTAAGGAGAAGCCTGCAATAAATTACCTGCTGCTTGCACTGAACTGCTTGCCTCCTTCACTGAACTGCAGGCCTGTACTGTGTTCTTGCTAGCTGAGTCAACTCTTATAAAAGAGTTCCTGGAATCATATTTCAACTGATAGGACTGATACTTGCACTGTTCAGTATAGGAGCTGTACAGCCATATCCTCATTCGCATCTTCACTGACCAATCAGAACAGATCCACTCCGATCCATTATGACAGTGCTTTTTTGGACCAATCTGACTGTGAGGATTTGAAATCCTCATTTGCATGAGGATGGACCAATCAGGGACCAAGGCTGGGGACTTCTCACTATATAAGTCAGCTCCCCTCTGGCTCAGGGAGTGCACTTTTTTTTTCCAACCAAGACTGAAGACTGCATTTTCTTGGCTGGAGCTGAAACACTGAAGACATCTCACTGAAGCAGAATGGAGCAGAACAGAGCAGGCAGAGTGAAGTGGACTGGACCAGAGTGGAGCAGAACACAGCTGTTTATCCAGAGAGGCCTCACCTCAGGGCCGCCTCACTCCAGGGCTCCCTCACAGCCATGATTTTCCACAGCAGTGTTGTTTCATATTTGAGCTGTAACACTATTGAGCTGATTGTAACTGCATCTATATGTGTTGTATCTCTCTCCCTAGAATAGCTCCTCAGCCTCCTGGGTAACAGATATTTCAGTTTTGTTTTAGAATCACTTCTAGATAACAAGTTACAGTTGTGTTTTTTTCTGATGCCTCTGAGTTTCAATGTGTGTCCAAAATGTTGCATTAAGAAGACGAGCATGGGGGCCGGCCGAGTGGCGCGATGGTTGGGAACTCGCTTGGGATGCCAGAGGGCCCCGGTTCGGATCCCACATATGAGGGCCAGTGACACTGCTCTCTACAGCTAAGATGCTGAACAGCAGCTCAACCTGGAGCTGGGTTGCCATGGGTCGCCGGCGACGGCGTAGGCTGCAGCCCCTGTGGCAGTGGGTTGCCATGGGCTACCGTATGTAGCCAGCAGCCAGCGTGAGCGGCCAGCAGCCGCAGTGAGCGGCCGTCCAGAAGCCGGCGACTGATCTGCCTCGCCAGAGAAGAGCGCAATGATGGTGCCAACTTGGGCCAGTGAAGCAACGTCCTCCACAACTAGACTGAAGAACAAAAAAAACGACAGCAACTTGTCTGTTCCCCTTTCCCCAATTCCCCAGCACTGTTCCCATCCCCCCAATTCCCCAATTAAAAAAAAAAAAAAAACAACAACAACAAAAAAAAACATAGAATAAATGAAGAAAACCTTAAAAAAAAAAAAGAAGACGAGCATGGACATCTCTAAATAATACCATGCTCTTGGCTGCTTATCTCTATTATGCTGAATGCAGATGCAGGGCACAGGACTACTGACTTTTTGAATCAGCATGAGCATTTACACCTGGTAAACCATCTGTCTTGTCTAATAGGTATAAAACAGTGCTTGCTTTGCCCTTCATTTGTCTTCAAATATGTGACATCAACGTCTCACTGACATAGTACATTTATCTTAACCCCACAAAACCAAAACTTGTAACGAGTGAGGGAAGGTTATTCCTCTTTGAAAATTAGAGGAATCTTTCTTCTTGGCTTTCTATGTACTAATCAGTCTTATTCTTCATACCCAATTTTTTAATTCTATAAAAAACTATTTGTGTATATGTGTGCTTGTGTGTTTGTGTGTGTGTGTGTGTGTAATATGTACATGTTACTACTGTGCAGTTTTTATCACTAGGGTATGTTTTCTAAGCTTATGTATTTATAAATTTTATTTGTTACATTGGGTATTAAAAATATGTATTTTTTTCACATTGATAGCTTATAGAAATGACTGTTAATGATATTTTTGTGTGTTTTCAAGCATTCATTTGTGCATTAAAACTGTTAAAAAGTATTAAAAAAGATAAAAATGTCTGCCCTGACTCTAGTGATTTGAGAACTAGTGGAAAACATGTTATTAATATATTAAAATAAATATCAAATAAATTTCAAAATGGAGATGGAACTCTACCAGTCAAAAAAGTGATAAAAATCTTTGAAGGGGAAACTGACTATAAGCGAGAGGAAAAAAAAAGGATTTATTAGGTATCATTACATAAAGATATATGTTATCAAATGTTTCAAAAATTGAAAATAGTATTGTAGAATAAATGTATTTTAACACTAGGCACTATGATAAACTTGAATAAAAGTTCTCATACAGAATTTGTCTTTCATTAACTCTGATATAAGCATATATTAATTTCCGAAGGAAAATAGTTTCTCATGTACAATTAGCATTTTCAAAGATCATCAGCTACTTACAGGAGTGGGCTTCAAACAGAATAATGTTTTATCTTCTGTATTAGTTACAATTAGGTTTCAGTGTATGTCACACACACACACACACACACACTCACTCACTCACACCATGGTGCCTTAAACCAGTAGACGATTCAGGTCTTGTACAGCGGCTCATCAAAGACCGAGCTTCTTTTAAATTGCCTCTTGGCTGACTACAACACATAACTTCCATCTATTGTTCTCACATAATGGATCCACTCAATTCTTCATCTCATCACCCAGCCACCAGAAAGTAATACATGGAAGGAGAAGGAATTGTCTCCTAATTCAAAGAACGCTACCTGGAAGTGATATACCTCATCTTTACCTTATTTCTCTTTGATAAGAACTTAGTCAAAAGCCAAAATTAGCTGTGAGTGACTAAGAAATACCATGGCTATCTATATAGCCATATACCAAACTAATATTTAGCACATTTAATATTGAGGAAGAAAGGGAGAATAAAAATTAGCAATAATATCATCAGAAACACGGCAGCATGAGGGGTATTCCTAGCTCTCTTCCCTTGAAGTTGCAAGTTTAACAGTTATAATTCAACAAAGGATTTCCTACGCAACACACAAGCACATCTGAGAGGTCTGTGCACTGAAACACCTGAAGGTGGGCAAAACAGGGTGAATGGGAGGAGAGGAGGGAGAAATGCAGAGCAGAAGCTGCAGGACACAGCCCAAAGCTCACTGTGGTCCTGGGAGAGGGAAAGAGTGAGATTGCAGGTGCACTCTCTGTGGCTCCAGCATTCCTGCCTAAGGAAACAGCATATAATTTGGGTGAACACAGCTATTGATGGAGCAGAGACATCAAGACAAATACTAAATACAGAAGTGAGACAACTGTAGTCTAACAGCCCTCACTGCCAGGCAGAAAACAAAGCCAGGGTGCCTGGCTGCCTCACTCCACCCTCCCAGAGCTCACCCCCCCACACACACACACACACCCTCCCAGTGCTAGCAGCAGCAACCAGAAAACACTGTAGTAGTGTCGGATTAAAAAGCAGACTATCTACAATTCTGAGAGCTGGAGAGACTATTCCTGGGCAGCAGATGCACGCTGTGGCTAATTACAGTTACATGGGAGGAGCTATAGGCAAGGCAGCTGTGGTCTGGCAGTTGACATTACTTGGGGGAGAACAAAGCTACAAACACACCAGCCACGTCTCCCTCGGAGTGCCGCCCCAACCTTTCATGGCTGATCCCAGCAGGAGCACTGGGGGCTGCTGAGGTGCACAGCTCTGTATCTGGCTGCAAGGGCAGCACTGGGATTTCAGGGGTTCAGGACCCCATGCCCACCACATCTTCCCATGGGAATCATGGCCTGAGGTGGAGGCAACCTGGTCACAGAGATGATGCCCACCTTCCCAGGAAATCTCCCACTATGCAAGATGCTGGAACAGGGCAAGAGAAAATAAAACACTTCAGTGCTATCTACTACAAAGCAAAACAAAGACCTCTTCATATCACCCTACTACAGAATTCACTTCTGTAGATGCCCAGGAATAGAAATAATCCATTAGTTGCCATGAATATCCAAGGCAACAAGGCAGCTGAGAAAGAAAATAAAAATTCTCCAAAAATAAACATGAAGACATGGAAATATGTGACTTAAATGACAGAGAATTCAAGATTGCAGTTCTGAAAAAACTCAATGAGACGCAAGAAAGCTCAGGTAGGCAGTTTAATAAACTTACAAATAAAATTAATGAACAAAGTGAATATTTTACCAAAGATTAAAATTTTTAAAAAGGTCCAAATAGAAATTCTGGAGCTGAAGAACTCAATTAAAGGGATGAAGAATGAGATAGCAAGCTTAGAAAATAAAGCTGACCAGATGGAGAAAAGAATTAGTGACATCAAAGATAGAAACCTGGAAATGACACAGATGGAAGACAAGAGAGGCTTGAGAGTTAAAAGAAATGAAAGAACTCTACAAGAACTATCTGACTCCATCAGAAAGAGCAATATAAGAATAATGGGCATACCAGAAGGAGAAACAAGGGAGGCAGAACAGAGAGCCTATGCAAACAAATAGTTGATGAGAAATTCCCAAATCTATGGAAAGAACTGGATCCTCAAATCCAAGAAGTAAACAGAACACCTAATTACCTCAATCCTAACAGGTTTTCTTCAAGATACATTATATTGAAGCTGTCAAAAATTAATAACAAATAAAGAATTCTCAAGGTAGCCAGGGAAAAGAAAATAGTAACCTACAAAGGAAAGCTTACCAGATTATGAGCAGAATTTTTATCAGAAACTATACACGCCAGGAGGGAGTGGAGTCAAATATTCAAATTATTGAAAGAGAAAAATTACCATCCAAGAATAATATATGTATCAAAGTTATCCTGTAGATATCAAGGAGGAATAAAGACCTTTCCAGACATACAGAAGCTGAGGGAATTTTCCATCCAGAGGCCTGCATTACAGGAAATCTTGAAGGAGGTTATTCTACTTGAAACAAGAAGACAAAAAGATACAAAACTATGAGTAAGATGACAGACAGAAAAAGGAAAGGGTAACTCTTACACAGAATAGGAAACTATAGACTTAAACATAACATAAAGGGTAAAGGGTAGAGAAGATAAAAACATAAAAATGAAAAAGGTAAGAAAAAGACACTTTGCTATTGCAACTCAGAAAAGAATCCACAGCATAAATAACAATAATTAGAGACAACAAAAACAAAAGGGGTGGGTGTAAAGGTCTGAATTTACAAAAGGGAATGGACATAAGTTTCATATGGAAGAAAAATGACTACTGTATACATGAAACTTTCTCTTACATAAACCTAATGATAAACACACACACACAAACACACACATACACACATGCACACACACTCACTCCACAACTGAGACACATAGTATAAAAGAAGAGGTCCTGTGCTGGGAAGAGGAGTTCCCACAATATCTGGCCCTGAAAATCAGTGAGGACTCTGTCTGTCCATCCCTGTGAGACAGACGGTGGCCTGAAACCCAGACACTGTCTTAAACGGCCTGCACACAATCTCACTTGCTCAGTCACAAACACTCACCTGGTCTCCAGTGAAAGGAAGGTAACTCAAGAGGTGCCAGAGACATACAGGCAGAGACTAAGTTATATGGCTGGAGTGGGAGGGCTAGAGGGACAACAGCCATTATTTTTGTGTGGAGCCTGCTTCATATGTAGCCTAGAGAAGGGTGCCATCTTTTCTATGTTGACCCCCGCCCCAAAGAGCTAAGTCTAAGACCACATTGGTCTGGTAAAATCCTCACATGCACACCACCTCGGTGAAGCCTGAGTCCCTTCTGCACAACTAATCCTTCATCACCCTGGACACTCTCAGCTAGTGAGCAACTGGCATCATCCCACAAGCTGCAAAGCATTTTACAGCAGCAGATGGCCCATGGTGGCCTGGGGAACTTTTGGTGGTTGGCAGTGAGTCACAACTTGCACTGCAGCCTCTTCTGGGCAGCTCTCAGGAACCCACAGGCCTGAGGTGAGCAGTGGCTGACTGCTGTTTGCTCAGGGCATATTTGCAAAGTGGTCATGGGCCCACCACCAATGTAAGAACAGAAATTGTATTAACTTTGTAAAAATCACTGCCCATGCTCCATAGCTCCCTGAAACTCTTCACTGCCCACCTAGAGCTGCATCACCTGGGAGGCTATCAACACCATGTCAACCAGCCCAGCCTGTGCACCTGGGGAGGTTCTTTCATCCGCTGAACCTTACAGGTAGCTGACAGGTGGAAATAGGCCTAGCAGGCCCTGGATTTTTTGCTGAGCTGCTCCAGGCCCAATACTGGTGGCAGCAGGCCTCAGTTCACAGTGCGGTCACCCCTGCTTGCTTCCAGGTCCAGCACAGACAGCAGCCAACCACATATAGCTTTGAGGCTCCTACCAGGTAACCACAGGGTGGTCACAGGCAAATCTGAAATTGGCCTGCAGAGGAGCACCTCCCAACAGACACCAGAAACAACACACCCACAGACCAGCTTCAGACCACACCAGAGCGCTACCCAGTTATCTCATAAGTGGCATACCCAAAGGGTGGTTACCTCAGGCACAAGAGCCAATATGGGTGAATCCCCTTTTGAAGGGTAAGCCCTCACACAGCACTCATATGCTGTGGGCATAGCCGAACCTCAGTCAGTCTGCCTGTGCCTGGGAGACAATTCCAGCCATTGATGTATCAAAACTATCAAAACTCAACTACAGTAGCAGAACATACACAACACACTCAAGAGACACACCTGGAACACCCATACAGGCGATCAGAAAGACAGTGCCATTGGATGATGCAGAACATGTACTACATAACGCTATGCAGCAAAGACTGAAAAACATGGGAGATCTACTTAATACACAGAAGCAAACACAGGCCACCAGAATGAGGAAACAAACAGAAACCACCAGAAATAGAACTAAATGAAAGGGAGGCAACCAACAAACCAGAGACAGAGTTTAAAATAGTTTGTAAGAATGCTTAAGAAACTTAGTGGGAATTTCCAAAAAAGAGATAGTAAACATAAAGAAAAACATAGAAACTATATAAAAGAACCAGTCGGAGATAAAGAATACAATAACTGAAATGAAGAATACACTAAAAGGAATCAACAGCAAATTAGATGAAGCAGAGGACTGAATCAGAGATTTAGAAGACAAGGTACCAGAGAACACCCTATTGGAACAACAAAAATAAAAAAGAATGGGGGAAAAAAATTAAGATACTCTAAGGAACCAGTGAAGTAACATCAGGCATAACAACATTCAAATTGTAGGGGTACCAGAAGGAGTAGAGAGGGAACAAAAGATTGCAAACCTATTTGAAGAAATAATGACTGAAAACTTCCCTAACCTGGTGAAGGAAATAGACATACAAGCCCAGGAAGTTCAGAGAGTTCCAAACAAGATGAACCCAAATAGGCCCACACCAAGACACATTATAATTAAAATGGCAAAGTTTAAAGACAAAGAGAGAATCTTGAAAACAGCAAGAGAAAGACAACTAGTTACCAACAAGGGACAGTCCCATGAGACTGTCAGCTGATTTCTCAACAAAAACTTTGCAGGCCGGGAGGAAGTGGCAGGAAATATTAAGCAATGAAGAGCAAGAGGCTACAACCAAGACTACGCTATCCTGAAAAGTTATCTTTTAAAATTGAAAGAGAAGTAAAGAGCTTCCGAGGCAGAAAAAGCTAAAGAAATTAATTACCACCAAGCCAGTATTACAAGAAATAGTAAAAAAACTTCTTTAAGCAGAAGAAAGAGAAAACAAACAAATGAAGATAAAGAAAAGTGAATAATAAAATAGCAATAACTATGTACCTACCAGTAATCACTTTAAATGTAAATGGATTAAATGCTCCAATCAATAGATGTATGATAGCTGAATCGATAAGAAAACAAGACCCATGCATATGCTGTCTACAAGAGACCCACCTCAGATAGAAAGTAAAGAGATGGAAGAAGCTATTCCATGCAAGTGGTAATGAGAAAA
>NW_017732131.1:9273-75879 GCF_001890085.2 Hipposideros armiger | reverse complement strand
TTTTAAGAAAATACTATGAACAACTATACACCAAGAAATTATTAGACTCTCTGGAAATAATGGATAAATTCCTAGAAGCATACAATCTTCCAAGGCTGAATCAAGAAGAAACAGAAAATCTGAACAGACTGATTACTGTCAATAAAATCAAATCAGTAATCAAAAAGATCCCAATAACAAAAGTCCTGCACCAGATGGCTTCACAGGTAAATTTTACCAAATATTCAAAAAAGAATTAACACCGATTCTTCTCAATTGGTTCCAAAATTATCCAAGAGACGGGAAGGCTCCCAAGTTCATTTTATGAGGCCACTATTATCCTGATTCCAAAGCCAGGCAAAGACATTACAAAATAAAAAATGACAGGCCAGTATCCCTGAACAACATAGATGCAAAAATCCTCAACAAAATATTTGGAAACCCAATTCAGCAATACATGAAAAAATCATACACTATGATCAACTTGGTCTCATTCCTGGGTGCAAGGTTGGTTCAGTATTCGCAAATCAATTAACATGATACACCACATAAACCAATGATAAATAAAATCATATGGTCATATCAATAGATACAGAAAAAGCATTTGACAAAATTCAGCATCAATTTATGATAAAAAAACTATCAGCAAAGTGGGAATAGAGGAAACATATCTTAACATAATAAAGGCCATATATGACAAACAACAGCGCACATCATACTCAATGGGGAAAAGCTAAAAGCATTCTCTTTAAGATCAGTAACAAGACATGAATGCCCATTTTCACTACTTTCATCAACATAGTACTGGGATTCCTGGCCACAGCAATCAGAGAAGTAAAATAAATAAAAGGTATCCAAATGGGAAAGGAAGAAGCAAAACTGTCATTATTTGCAGATGACATGACACCATATACAGAGAACCAGCGAACATCCCACCAGAAAACTGTTTGAACTGATAAATGAATTTAGTAAAGTACCAGGATACAAAATTAATATTCAGAAATCAGTTGCACTTATATACACCAATTACAAACTATCAGAAAGAGAAATCAAGAAAATAATCCCATCAAATAAATACATAAATAAATAAATAAATAAATAAAATGCTTAGGAATAAACTTAACCAAGGAAGTAAAAAATCTGTGCTCAGCAAATTATAAGACATTAAACAGATAAATTAAGGAAGATACAAATAAATAAAAACATGTATCATGCTCATGGATAGGAAGAATTAATATAGTTAAAATGTCCATGTCACACAAAGCAATCTATATATTCCATGCAATCCCCATCAAAATACCATTGGCATCCTTCACAGACCTGGAACAAATAATCCTAAAATTAATATGGAACCATAAAAGACACTGAATAGTTTGGCAACTATTGATGAGGGACATTTTCCATAGGGTTTATAAATTATTCTGTTCTAGGTTTTTGCCCATTTGAAGCCGTTTGCAAAAACACCTTTAAGACATAAAGTAAAGTCTACATCTAATAATACTTCAAAGTATTTCAAAGTAAACATGATTATTCAGGTATGGAAACAGTCTAAGTGATGTGAATATGTGAGATATATGTGCATAATGGAATGTTATTAAGCCATGAGGAAAAAGGAAATCCTGTAATTTGTAATAAATATTGATACAGCTTGACAATTTAGCATTAGGCTAAGTGAAATGAGTCAGACAGAGAAAGACAAATACTGTGTAATCTTACTTTTATGTAAAATCTAAAAATGCCAAACTCATAGAAACAGAGAGTTGAATGTTCATTACCAGCTGGTCACTGGGAAATGGGGAGATGTTTCAAGGGTACAAACTTCCAATAGTAACATGAGTAAGTCCTGGAGATCTAATATATAGCATGGTGATTATAGTTAATAATACTGTATTATATACTTAAATGTTTCTAAGGGAGTACATCTTAAATGTTCTCATCACAAAAAGAAAGGTAATTAGGTGACATAATGGCAAGCAGTGTTAGCCAGTGCTACAGTGGTAATCATTTTGCAATATATAAATTGAGTTGTGTACAACTCAATCTTACACAATGTTATACGTCAATTAAATCTCAAAGCTGGAAAAATAGTAAATTTGATTAACAAATATTTATCATAATTATTATCTCAAAATGATATAACATTCAATGACTATTTTGAATAAAAACATTAAATACGATTTTGTTTCCAAACAAGTAAAATAATTTCACATACCACATATGTCTCTATTGTTCCCTAATATATCTCTTTTAATTTTAGAAAATAAGGCATCTTTTCTTGTTAGCCTTTTTAGGACACAACTGTGGGTTGTGGCAGTATTTAGCAGATGCTTTCATTCATCCCCCAAATTAAAATATTCCAAATATTACTGTTTTATGAGTATATCATGATACCTAAATACATTTAGAAGTCAGTGAATATAAAAGTTTTTGAACCTTACACAAAAAAAATTTTCCCTGATTTTTTTCCCCTTAAGGAAAATCACTTTAGGAAATTCCTTTATTGTATGTCTTGAAAATGTTCTGAAATTTTGAAATTTTTAAACTTTTAAATAGTATGGCATAAAATATACTGAGCTCTAACAAAATTTATCACATGTTTATTTCAATCCATAGTACAAACAAAATAATGAATCACACGTATGTGACACTATCAAACACTGAGAGCCAATGGGGAGAAAAATAAATTCTAATTGTTTCTTTTCCCCAGAGTTTATACTGTGGGATAAGATTCTAGTGGGATGTCATTATCATTATTTGTTCCTAATCAGACTTCTAGCATAAATACACAGAGCATGAAATCATCATATCACATTAGCCAACCTTTGCAGAGAGCCATAGGTTTCATCAGAGATCAAACCAGTGACTCAAAATTATTGCCACGAAGACTTTTAGGCTATGACTCCTTCAGCACCAAGGAATCATCCAAGGTTAGTACTCAGAACTATCCACCAGCATCATCAGAATCATTTTTCCTTTCAGAGAAATGGATGAAAAAACTACACAACCCTGAAATTTGGGGGAGCAGGAAGGGTATGTTTTAGTCCCAGTACTTGACTTTTAAAATTTAGAATGCACTGCTCAAGCTCTCTTCCAATGACTTTAGAGATGCACATAGTTATTTATATGTTTCTGACTGTCCGTATCTAATATTCACAGTTCTTGATGAGCAAAGATTCCTTTATCACCTCCCTGTTCCCTGCTGAATAAAACTGTGGTAAACACTTCTTTGTCACTCAGTTACACTTAGGCAGTGTGAGAACTTTGTTCACTTATAGTGAGTTTATGTTACTTTATCGCTAACCTTATTTCAATAATTTTTCTTTAAAAACATATTTATTGTGATTTGCTATATGGAAATCACTGTGCCAAGTACTGTTATATAATTTGCAGTCGAGTACAGAAGAAAAACCAGTCATAACTCATAATAATCAATACAGAATTAAGTACATCCTAAACATATTCATGGGCATGTAAAAAGTGGTCTTATTAACTAAGGCTTTCATTATTAAAGCTCTTAACTAAAGTTCCCTAACTACTAAATAGACTCCATAGGATAGTGAGGATAGAATAAAAGAAAAGCAGAGGGAATATGACGAGTCAACAAAGAGAGGCTACCAAATGCTAGTTTGTGAAGTAGCCAAATCATATGATACTTATTGGGACACAAAAAAATAAAACTTTGTTTTGTTGCCAAATGACATAAATCTTTAAATGACAGAGAATTTGATTGGAAATTTATTTGGAAACCATGGGAAATATTGATGATTTTAGGAGGTTAATATTCAGTAAAATATGCCAAATTCCTGTATTATTGTGTGTATTCATGTAGAAAGGAGAAAGAATAAGATACGATAAGGAAAAAAATTAAAACTTCAGAATGAAAATGTTGGTTAAATAAAAGATACATGAAAAAAACCTCAATAGATTAAAATTAATACAACATTTCAAATTATTAAGTTCTATGAAAGCCAGAAACTGTGTTAAGCACCTTGTTGGCATCACTTAACTATTTTTATATGAGACAGATATTAGCATTTTTGTTTTGCAGAGGGTTGGAGAGTGGATATAATTACCCTTAAGTCACATAGTAAGTATGGAGTTGAGTTGAGGTTTGCATCCACAACTGTCTAACTTAATATCAGGGCCTATAAGAATTACAAAATCTTGAAACTGGAAAAGATGTTAAAGATAATTTAATGCAAACCACCCATCAGGTGCTTGTGTCCTTAAACAACATCTGCCAAATAATTACTTATTCAGGCTGTGTTCAAATATTTCTGACTGTAAGTTCAGGGTATGTATGACTGCTAGAATGTTCATCTTTGTTGTGAAACCAAACATGTCTCCCCATAGTTTCAAGCTGTTAGTTGTATTTTATTTTCTTGGAGGCATATGTGGCCTGACAATTAAGTTGGTGAACTCCTCCTAGAAAAAATGCTACATACCTCATTGCTGAATATCATTATGATCACCTTTGAAGTGCTCCCCTTGGGAAACTATGCACCAATGCCAGCATTTAGTCCACCCTTCAAAGCAATTTTGGAACTCTTTTTCTGGAATGGCCATCAGAGCTGTCATTGTATTACCCTTGATGTCCTGAATGTCATAAAAATATCCTCCTTTCAATATTTCTTTTATCTTTGGGTAAAGAGAGAAGTCATTGGGGGACAGATCAGGTGAGTAGGGAGGTTGTTCCAATACAGTTATTTGTTTACTGGCTAAAAACTCCCTCACAGACAGTGCCATGTGAACTGGTGCATTGTCATGATGCAAGAGCCATAAATTGTTGGTGAAAAGTTCAGGTCGTTTAACTTTTTCACTTAGCCTTTTCAGCACTTCCAAATAGTAAACTTGGCTAACTGTTTGTACAGTTGGTACAAATTCATAATGAATAATCCCTCTGATACCATAAAAGGTTAGCAACATTGTTGCAACAAGTTCGCAAACTTAATTGTCTGACCTCATATACAATAAGGCCAATACCTCTTAAATAAAACAATATTGTGAACAATAAGAGAACTTTCATGTGACACATTAATTTTTGTTTTAATTTTTCTCAATGATTTCAGCCATTTCTCAAATGACAGATTTCTTGGTCATTTTCCTGAACTTGTCCAGTTTTTCTAAATCATATATTATACCCCAAACTGAAGACATTAATCCAACCACTACCTGAGTATTGACTAACAATGTGAATTTCCATTTCTAGAATCTACTCATTTTCTTTGCAAATCTAAAGATACATTTTTATTTTTTTAAGAAAACGCATTACACCATAGACCAGTATAGATTTAAATTAAAATTTTTAGTTATATTTTGCATGTGCTCTAGTAAACCACATCTCCACCATCTTTGAATTCTATAGAGAACACATGTAAAACACATGAATACACACACACACACACACACACACACACACACACACATGAGTATATAGAATAATAACACCTAGTGTTTGTCTTCACTACTGTTCTCATATTTTGGGAATATGAACAGTATTCTGAACTCCACCACTTCAGTCATGAAGTCCAGGTTGCATAGTCCACTGCTCTCTGGGTCACAGCGTTGGACTATATAACCTGCATTTAGGCCATACTATTATGGCCTCTGGGATTATCTAACTAGATAAGGGAGGGCGGTTCCTTGATCTGGAGAAAACTGTTGAAATAGAAGCATGATATTTGCCAATCAATTATATTTCTGCTTTCTGGGGTAGTCGGCCTGGGTGAAAAAAAGCTAGGATATATAAAGCAGCAGAATCCCCGCTGAAAAATATGGGTAGTTGCCCAGTACTTCAGCTATTTTTGCCTCAGGATTCTAGTAAGGAAAATTGCTCAGACCAATATACCATTTTCCACAGACTTAAGAATCCTGTTTATAAATTATAGGAAGCATACACTAATATTATTTATTCAGAATAAAAAGAAAACGTCATTCCACATGTGTGATAATAACACATACATATAGAATACGGAAGGAAAATTTAAAGTCCTCAGAAATGTGTAGTAATGTTCCTTCTGACTGACTTAAAAATAAAAATTAGGTGTTTTCTCTTAAAAATTATGAAGTATCTTAATTATAAGGTTCTTGAAGTGTATAATTTCTTCTCTGGTCAACCAGAATCATTGGTTGTCTCAGAGTGGCAAAAGAAATTCAAGAGAGCCTTGTATTATGAATTGCCTCTGATGAAGAATAAAATAGTTTTCCACAGAATCATACTCCCCCACACACACACACACACACACACAAACAGCACGCTAATTTTTCTCTTTTTAGAACTTAGAACCTGCTGAGAAGATAATGGACCCTGGAAATTATTCCACAGTGACGAAGTTCATCCTTGCTGGGCTCACAGAAGAGCCAGAACTCCAGCTGCCCTTTTTTTTCCTCTTCCTGGGAATCTATGTAGTCACAGTGGTGGGGAATCTTGGCATGATCACACTCATAAGGCTGAGTTCTCACTTGCACACCCCTATGTACTATTTTCTCAGCAGTTTGTCCTTCATTGATTTCTGCCATTCCACTGTCATTACCCCCAAAATGCTGATGAACTTTGTGACAGAGAAGAACATCATCTCTTACCCTGAATGCATGACTCAGCTCTATTTCTTCCTTGTTTTTGCTATCTCAGAGTGTTATATTTTGGCTGCAATGGCATATGACCGCTATGTTGCTATCTGTAGTCCCTTGCTTTATAATGTCATCATGTCTCATCAGGCCTGTTTCTCCCTGATTTTGGGAGTGTATACTATAGGCCTGGTTTGTGCCTTTGCTCATACAGGCTGCTTGTTTAGGGTTCATTTCTGCAAATTTGATGTGATCAATCATTATTTCTGTGATCTTCTTTCCCTATTAAAACTCTCCTGTTCTAGTACCTATGCCAACAGATTACTGATTTTAATCTTCAGTGTGATTAACATCCTTGCCCCTAGCCTAACCATCCTTATCTCCTACATCTTCATCATTGCCAGCATTCTTCGTATCCGTTCCACTAAGGGCAAGTCCAAAGCCTTCAGCACTTGCAGCTCCCACATCTTGGCTGTTGCTGTTTTCTTTGGATCTGCAGCATATATGTACCTGCAACCATCATCTGTGAGCTCTATGGATGATGGGAAAGTGTCCTCTGTGTTTTATACTATTGTTGTGCCCATGCTAAACCCCCTGATCTATAGCCTGAGGAATAAAGATGTTAATGTTGCCCTCAGTAAAATGCTAGACAGAAAAATATTCTTGTGATCAGGAATAATACAAGGATAATTTATTTGTCTAAGTCATTGGTTATTATAGTGTATGAATTGATATGTTTAATTTTAGCTCATCTGTCAACATATATCCTCATTTAGTGGGATTCTATTGACATTATTTCCTATTCCTATGACCTTTTTATGCCATTTCTCTCTGTCTAAGTATCACTGAAAAACAGATTAGAAGAAATACTAAAAATGACTTGGATATGTGAACCCAGTAATGCTATCACCATCACCTCATCTTTTTCTTGTATACAATTGATAAAAACTCAATCCTTAGCCATAATAAAATATCTTCTAGCAGTTGTAAGCAATCTTCTTTCTTCTGTGTGGCCCAAAATCATAGCAATATGATGCTTCTACTTTTTAGTTTTTGCATATCTCGAGTCTGGGAAAGCCCCTTTCTTGCTGTATTTCACCCCATACCTTCTTTTTCTAAGTGATTTTCTCTATTTTATACTTAATAAACCTAATCAGAGCTTTAAAATATGAGTCACAGACCCATGTGTTATTATTGTGCCCAATCTAATATCCCCGTGTTTGACATCTATGATTTTAGTTTGTGATGGCCTGTTTATTTTCCAAATCCACACTGGACTGTAATCTCCATAAGGTTGACCCCTGTACATATGGTTCACTGCTCTATTTCCAGGTAGCAGAATGACTGCTAACTATTTGGTCCTTGATAATTTCTTGATATTTATTCCACCCCCATCCCAAATATTTATATGAAAATCAGTATGTATCCAACAGAGTCTTCACCCATTAACTTTTTCAAGTGCTATGTTTGGCTTTTTTGGTTGTAGTTCAAATCAATTAAGTGTAAGTTTGGAGAATTCTTCAAGGATCTTGAACACAACTGTTAATATCCTTAGCAGTTTCTTTGTAAGGATTAAGAAATACTAGTTCTGAGTGCCTTCTGGGGCAAACACCAATACAGGTGTGATAAGCTAGGAATACCTCCTTTCTTAAATTATTAAACCCTATAAACAACCAAGAATTCCCTGAAGCAAGTCTAATTTACTCTTGAATTCATATGCAATATTAGAGACTCAAAAACAATTTAAGTAGATTTAAAATTTAATGGGTCAATATGGCAAATCATGTGGTAGAGTGATGTCTGGGGCCCAAACAACCCCAAGTAGGCCCACATACCCAGATCAGAAAATCATTTCACCTATTCTGACAGAGGAAATTATTTGCTATTTAGACTGAAGAAGAAAGGGCATTTAATATTTAAATATAAACCTTGCTTAGTGTTTCTAGCAGATACATTTTACTTATTTTTTTATTTTTATTTATTTATTTTTTTGGGGTTTTTGCTATTTTGGTGCAAGTGGTTAAGTTTCTCTGTCTGATTTCCACTTTATGCAGCCTGCTTTATCTATAAGTCTATTTATAATACTCTAGTTAACAAATTTGTAGTTCATCCAAATTTTTACCTAGAGGGAAGGTAGAAGAATGAATCACAGCTCTCGAGAGCTATGCCCTGGGAACTCTAAAAGTGGTTAGACATTACACTAAGCATACTAAGTAAATTTGGTCAGGATCTCCATCAATCACAGACCCTACTGTTCTGAGCCAATAAAAACTTTAATGTGAATCCATTTCTTCTGCGTGAGGTTGAGTTAAATGATTTCTCTAAACTAAACCAAACTATTGGCTTATTTTGTTTTCCCAATGTACTTTGGGGTAACCAATGTAAAATGTGCCAGAATCTGACTTAGAAAAATACACTGACAAAATCTAAAAGAATTTAAATGTCATTTTTTTTCAGAGAACTCATCTTTGAAACTCCAACTAAATTACTTTCTACACCATCCCTCTCTTCTAGCTATTAGATACTGCTTCCTTTCCCTCTTAACATTTACTCCTGTGGTAATTGTACGAATAATATATGTATTCTTTTATCTCCCTCTGCTGAATTGATTTAAGCTCTAATAAGACACAGAGTAGGCATTCAAATAATATTGATTAACGGTTGTACCAGACAAATCTGCTATCCCCTGGGACATCCTTTGACTGCCTCACTCAGCTTGCATTGACAAAATTTCACTTTAAGTATGTACATGATTTTATATTTTAAAATTAACTTTACTTTTTAGGATAAACCAAAGTTTATAAAAAATGATAAAGATAGTACAAAGTTCCTATTTACCTGTATGTGGTTTCCCCATTATTAACATCTTGCATTAGTTACAACTAATGAATAATTATTGATACATTATTATTAGCTAAAGTCTATATCTATTCCTTAGTTTTTATCTAAGCTCCCTTTTCTGTTCCATGATCCCATTCAGGATATTAAATTACATTTTGTAATCATGTCTCCATAAGTTACAGCAGGTTGAACAGCAATAGTTCAACAAAGAATTCCCTGCGCAACCCACAAACATGTCTGAGTGGTCCATACATTGAAACATCTGAATGTGGGTGAATCAGGGTGAACAGGGGTGGAGGGAAGAGAGAAGAGCAAAGACAGGTGCTGCAGACGCTGCCCTGAGCTCCATGCCAGTCCCAGGAGAGGGGAGGATTCAGGCTGCAAATGTACCCCCTGGCCCAGAGCATTCCTGCCTGAGTGATCAGCATGTAATACAGCTGAAACCAGTGATGGGGCAGAGATCAAACACAGAAGTGCAGCAGCTGTGTTCTAGCAGGCAGAAAAAGCCATGGAGCAGACCCCCTCCCCCCAGGCTTCCAGAGCTCACCTCCCTGTACCCTTCCAGAGCTATCAGTGGGTCACAGAAGAAACTATAGCAACGAGTGTCAGGTTACAAAGCAGAATATCTGCATTTCTGAGAACTCAAGAGATAGTTCCTAAGTGGCAGACACACACTATGTGTGGCTATTCCTAGTGACAAGCGTGGAGATTCAGTGACAAGTCAGCTGAGGTCTGGCAGTTGCCATTTCTGAAAAAAGAACAAACACACCCACTGTCTCTTCTAGCACAGCCCTCCCCATCTTAAATGGCTGATCCCAACAGGGGTACCTGAAACACTTAAGGTAGCACTGGGATTTCAGGGGTTCAAACTATCATCACCCACTACGTTCTTCCATGCAGGTGGTGCCCTGAGATCAAGGTGATATCATCACAGAGGAGACACTCACTTCCACAGATAATATGAGGCAATTTTTTTTCACCATCCAGCAAAGGTCCTAAAAGCCAAAGCACTGCAAGAGAAAATAAAAAGCTCTAGTGCTACCTACTGTAAAACAAAAGAAAGACCTCTTCTTCTCAACCTTCTGCAGAGTTAATGCATAGGCAGAGAAAGAATTCATCTAATTCAATGAACAACCAAGGTAATCAGGCACCTCAGAAAGCAAATGAAAAATCTCCAGAAAATAAACTAAAGACATGGAAATATGTGACTTAAATGACAGTGAATTTAATATTTCAGTTCTGAAAAAACTCAACTAGGTGCAAGAAAACTCAGGTAGGCAGTTTAAAGAACTCACAAATAAAATCAATGAACAAAGCAAATATTTTACCAAAGAGAATGAAGTTTTTGAAAAGAACCAAATAGAATTTATGGAGATTAATAACTGAATAGAAAAAATGAAGAAGAAATAGTGAGCTTAGGAAATAAAGTTGATCATAAGGAGGAAAAAATAGTAATATAAAAGATAAACATCTGGAAATAATGCAGATGGAAAAAGAGTGACTTGAAAATTAAAAGAAATAAAAGGGGCCGGCTGAGTGGTGCGATGGTTAAGAACTGGCATGGGACGCCAGAGAGTCCCAGTTCGGATCCCACATATGAGGGCCAGTGACCCTGCCCTCTACAGCTAAGAAGCTGAACAACAGCTCAACCTGGAGCTGGGCTGCCATGAGTCGCCGGCGGCGTAGGCTGCAGCCCCTGTGGCAGTGGGTTGCCATGGGCTACCGTATATAGCCAGCAGCCAGCATGAGCAGCCAGCAGCCACAGTGAGTGGCCGTCCAGAAGCCGGAGACTGATCTGCCTTGCCCGGGAAGAGCGCAATGATGGTGCCAACTTGGGCCAGTGAAGCAACGTCCTCCACAACTAGATTGAAGAACAAAACACAACAGAAACTTGTCTGTTCCCCTTCCCCCAATTCCCCAGCCCTGTTCCCATCCCCCCAATTCCCCAATAAAAATCTTAAAAAAAAGAAAAGGAAATAAAAGAACTTTACAAGGACTATCTGACTCCATCAGAAAGAACAATATAAGAATAATGGGTACACCAAAAGGAGAAGAGAGGGAGAAGGGAACAGAGAATTTATTCAAACAAATAGTTGATGAGAACTACCCAAATCTATGAAAAGAACTGGATCCTCAAATCCAAGAAGCAAACAGAACACTTCATTTTCTCAATCCGAAAAGGCCATCTCCAAGGCACATTATATTGAAGCTGTCAAAAATTAATGACAAAGATAGAATTCTTAAGACAGCCAAGGAAAAGAACATGATAAACTATAAAGACAAGCCCATTAGATTGTCATCAGATTTTTTAGGAGAAACTCTATAAGCAAGGAGGCAGTGAAATCAAATTTTCAAACTATTAAAAGAGAGAAATTACCAGCCAAGAATAATATGTCCAGCGATGTAAGTTATCTTTTAGATATGAAGGAGTAATAAAGACCTTTCCAGACATAAAGAGGCTGAGGGAACTTTCCACCACAAGGCCAACATCAGAAATACTCAAGAGGGTTATTGTACCTGAAACAAAATGATAAAAGGACACAAAACTATGAGTTAGATGACTAACCAACAGAAAGAAGCAAGGCGTTGCAGCCCTTATTAAGAAAAGGACACTATACACTTAAATATACCTTAAAGTTTAAAGGAAGTAATAACATAAAAAAAGGGGGGGGAATAATAGCTACTGCAACTCAGAAATACATAAAAGGGAAGGGGATAAAGGTCTGAATTTTCAAAAAGAAATGGAGATAAGATGCATGCAGAAGAAAAACTACTACTATCTATGTGAAACTTTCTTTTACATAAACTTAATGGTAACCACACACACACAATCCACAACTGAGACACACAACATAAAAAAGTAGAAACACAGGAAAAAACCATAGAATACCACAAATCTAAAATAACAGACAAAAACACAAAGGCAAAGAAACAATAGAGACACTGGGCTACCAGAAAACAAAAGATAAAGTAGCTATAAGAAATCCTCATATATTAATAATAGCCCTAAATGTAAATGGTATGAACTCACCAATATAAACACATAGAAGAGCAGATTGGATCAAAAACAGAACTCAACCATTTGCTGCTTTTAAGACACACATCTCAGCTGTAAGGACAAATATAAACTCAAAGTGAAAGGTGGAAAATGATTCACTAAGCAAATGGCATCCAAAGAGCTGGTGTAGCCATACTTACACCAGATGAAATAGACTTCAAGATAAAAGGTAATAAGAGACAAAGCATTTCATAATGATAAAGAGAACAATACATCAAGAAGGCACAATTAAGTTTATGAACTCATCCTAGAAAGTGTGCTACATACCTCATTGCTGAATATCACTATGGTCACATTTGAAGTACTGCCCTTGGGAAGCTATGCACTGATGCCAGCAACTAGTCCACCCTTCAAAGCAATTTTTCTGGAATGGCCATCAGAGATGTCTTCAGATTACCCTTGATGTACTGAATGTCATCAAAATATCCTCCTTTCAATATTTCCTTTATCTTTGGGTAAAAAGAAAGAAGTAATTGGGGGCCAGATCAGGTAAGTAGGGAGAGTGTTCCAACACAGTTATTTGTTTACTGGCTAAAACCTCCCCGACAGACAGTGCCATGTGAGCTGGTACATTGTTGTGATGCAAGAGCCATGAATTGTTGGTGAAAAGTTCAGGTGGTCTAACTTTTTCACTTAGCCTTTTCAGCACTTCCAAATAGTAAACTTGGTTAACTGTTTGTCCAATTGGTACAAATTCATAGTGAATAATCCCTCTGATATCAAAAAAAGGTTAGCAATATAGTTGCAACAGCTCGCAAACTTAATTGTCCGACCTTGTATATATGCTTCCAAACAGGAAGCATCAAAATATATAAAGCAACTAGTAACAGAATTAAAGGCAGTAAGTGACAAATCCAAATTGTAGCAGGGGAACTAAATATCCTATTGACAACTATGGATAGATCATACAAACAGAAAATCAATAAGGAAATATCAGCCTTAAATGACACATCAGACCAAATGGATATAATTGATATTTTCAGAGCCTTTCATCCCAGAACACCAGACTATATATTCTTTTCTAGTCTGCAAGGAACATTCTCAAGGAAAGGCTATATATTGGGACACAAAACCAGCCTCAGCAAATTTAAGAAGATTGAAATCATACCAAGCCTAGTGTTTTACCACAATGCTTTGAAAGTGGAGATCAACTACAAAAAGAAAGTGGGAAAACAAACAAATATGTGGAGGTCAAATAACATGCTGCTAAAGAACAACTGGGTCAAAGAAGATATAAAAGGAAAGGTCACAAGATACATAGAGGAGCCAACCGAGTGACTCAGTTTAAGAGCACAAACTATGAGCAACAAGATCGCCGGTTCGATTCCAACATGGACCAGTGAGCTGCACCCGAGCAGAGCTGTCACTGAGCTGCCAACAGGTGGCAGGATGGCTCAGCTGGTGAGAGCACGTACTCTTAGCAATAAGGTTGCCAGTTCGACTCCCGCATGGGATGGAGGGCTGCGTACCCCCTCCCCCTAACTAAGATTGAATGTGACAGTTTGAGCTGGGGGGCAGCAAGCTGCCAATGGGCGGCCAGATGGCAACTGGACTTGGAGCTGAGCTAGCTGTACCCTCCACAGCTAAGATTGAAGGACAGCAACTTGGCTGTTCCCCTTCCCCAATTCCCCAACACAACTTAAAAAAAAATACATAGAAACAAATAACAATGAAAAGACAACAAATAAAAATTATTGGGATGCTGTGAAAGCAGCATTAAGAGGTAATTTTATATAATTACAGGCCTATCTCAAGAGATAAGAAAAATCCCAAATGAACAACCTAACATTACATATTAAAGCCCTAGAAAAAAAAGAAAAATGAAACCCAAAGTCAGCAGAAGAAAGGAAATAATAAAAACTGAGCAGAATTAAATAAAATACACAACAAAAAGATAACAGAAAAAATAAATCAACAAAGTGCTGGTTCTTTGGAAAGGTTAATAAAATTGACAAACACCTGGTCAGACTCACTAAAGAAAAAAGAGAAAAGACACAAAGAAACCAATTCACAAATAAAAGAGAAATTACAATGGATGCCACAGAAATACAAAGGATCATACAAGAATACTATAGCCTAGAAGTGGACAAGCTCTTAGAAACATAGAAACATATAACTTTCCTAGACTGAATTATGAAGAACTGGAAAATCTAAATAGATGGAACAACAATAATGAAATTGAAACAATCATTCAAAATATTCTGAAAAGAAAAATTCCAGGACACTAACGAATTCACTAATGTATTCTACCAAACATTCAAAGGTGATTTAATACTGGTTTTTCTTCAACTCTTCCAAAAAATTAAAATAGAGGCAACATTTCCTAACTCATTTCATGAGGCCAACATTACCCTGATACCAAAACCTGGTAATGATAACTTAAAAAATACAGACTAACACTTCTGATGAATTAAAGTCCTAAACAAAATACTAGCAAATCAAATACAACAATACATTAAAAAGACTATACATCACGATCAAGTGGGGTTCATTTCAGGGACATGAGGATGGTTAACATATGCAAATTGATCAATGTGATACGTCACATAAACAAAATAATGAATAAAAACTATGTGATCAAATAAATAGATGCAGAAAAAGCATTTTATGAGATACAATGTCCATTTATGATTAAAACACTTAATAAAATGGGCATAGAAGAAACATACCTCAACATAATAAAGGCTATATATGATTACCCTTAGCTAATATCATACTTAATGGTGAAAAACTGAAAGCTTTACCTCTCAGATCAGGAATAAGACAAAGATGCCCCCTCTCACCACTGTTATTCAATATAGTGTTGGAAATCCTAGCAAGAACAATCAGGCAAAAGAAATAAATAAAAGGCATCCAAATTTGGAATGAAGAAGTCAAATTGTCATTTTTTGCAGAAGACATGATTTTTTTATATAGAAAACTCTAAAGACTCCTCCAAAAAACTATTTGAAACAATAAACAAACACAGAAAATTTGCAGGATACAAAATCAATGTACAAAAATCCTTTGCACTCCTGTACACTAACAATAAAATTTCAGAAAAAGAAATGAAAGAAACAATGCCTTTTGCAATTGCAACACAAAGAACAAAATACCTATAAATAAACTTAATAAAATGTGAAGGGCTTATACACTGAAAACTGCAAGACATTCTTAAAATAAATTAAAGAATACCAAAGAAATGGAAAGATATTCTGTGTTCATGGATTAGAAGAATCAACATAGTTAAAATAGCCATATTATCCAAACAATATACAAATTTCATGCAATCCCCATCAAAATCCCAATGGTATTTTTTAAAAGAAATAGAACAAAAAATCATCAGATTTGTATGGAACCAAAAAAAGACCCTGAATAGCCAAAGAAATCCTAAGAAAAAAAAACAATGTTGGAGGTATCACACTCCCTGACTTCAGCTTGTACTACAGGGCAACAATAATCAAAACAGTATGGTATTGGCAGAAAAACAGACACAGAGCTGAGAACCCAGAAACAAACCCACATATATATGGGCAAATAATTTTCAACAAAAGAGTAAAAAACATACAAAGGAGAAAGAAATCCTCTTCAGTACATTGTTCTGGGAAAATAGGAAAGTCACATGCAGAAGAATAAAACTAGATTGCTATTTGTTACCACACACAAAAATAAACTCAAGATGGGTCTAAGTCCTAAATATAAAACCTGAATTAATAAATTGCATAGAAGAAAGCACAGGTCCTAACTTATGGACTTGTCTTTAAAGAGGATTTTATGAATTTGACCTCAAAGGCAAGGGAAGTAAAAGCAAATATAAATAAGGGCTGGTCGAGTGGCTCAGTTGGTTAAGAGCTCACTCAAGAGTGCGAGCTCTGAGCAATAGGGTCACCAGTTTGATTCACTGCCTGAGCTGAGCTGAGTTGCCACTGAGCTGCCAACAAGTGGCAGGTTAGCTCAGCTAAAAAAAAAAAAAAGCAAAAATAATAAATAGGACTACTATCAAACTAAGAAGCTCTGCACGACAAAAGAGACCATCAACAAAACAAAAAGGCAACCAACCAAATGAGGGAAGAACAAACAATCCAATTTAAAAATGGGCAGAGGAGCTGAACAGACACTTATCCTAAGAAGACATACAAATAGTCAACAGATATATGAAAAAATGCTGAAGTTCACTATTAGGGAAATGAAATTCAAAACCACAATGAGATACAACCTCACACCTATTAGAATGGCTATTATCAACAGGACAAGTAATAACTAGTGTTGGAAAGAAAGGTTGTGGAGAAAAAGGTACCCTCATACATACTGGTGGGAATGTAAATTATACAGCTACTATGGAAAATAGTATGAAAAATATGAAGAATAGAATTACCCATGACTCTGCATTCCCTCTTTTGGGTACCTACCCCAAAAATCTGAAAACATTTACCTGTAAAGATATATCTACCCCTACGTTCATTGCAGAATTTTTTATGGGGGCCAAGACATGGAAACAGCTAAAGTGTCCTTTGGTAGCTGATTGGATAAAAAAGATGTGGTACATATACAATAGAATTACTTGATCATAAAAAAGGATGAAATGTTGCCCTTTACTACAACAGGGGTAGATCTTGAGATTATCATGTTAAGTGAAATAAGTCAGACAAAAAAATTTGAAAACCATATAGTTTTACTCATATATGGAATATAAAATTGAAAGCAACTAACAAACAAGATAAACAAATAAACAAGCAAAAAGTTGCAGACACAGACAAGAAATTAGTGATTACCAGGGGGAGGGGTGGTAGAAGAGGGTGAAGGGCATCAAATATATGGTGATGGAAGGAGAATTCACTTTGGGTGATGAACACACAACGCAATATACAGATGATGTTTTATAGAATTGTAGACTTGAAACCTATATAATTTTATTAACCAATGTCTCACCAATGAATTTAATAAAAAACATAATGTAAAAATGAAACATAAATATTTGAAACTTAAAAATTAAAATATAATATTATAACCAAAATATATAAAGTTATTATGTATATATAATATATATAACAAGCAATGAAAAGAAGCTAGTATTAAGTACAGCAACATAAAAAACTCACAAAAATTATTCTGAGCTTAAGAATCTGAGCCCAAAAGAATGTATCCTACATGAGTACATTTATATTGAAGTTCTTGAACAGACAAAAGTAATCTAATATGAAACAATAAGAAAAACAGTTGCTTTAGAAGAATGAGGGATTGACTGAGAAAGGGCATGAAGGACCCTTCTTGGGAGACAGAAATGTTCTATATTGTTAGAGTTGCAATTTACCTTAGTGTGTGTTTGTCAACATTTTATAGCCAAAACATGTGCATTTAGCTATATGTAAAGTTTATTTTTTAAAAATTTAAAATATACTATAATTGCAGCTCACAAAAGGGGCCTTTTCAGAATTCAGAAG
Source organism: Hipposideros armiger (assembly GCF_001890085.2). Lineage (NCBI taxonomy): Eukaryota > Metazoa > Chordata > Mammalia > Chiroptera > Hipposideridae > Hipposideros > Hipposideros armiger. The sequence goes on along the minus strand of NW_017732131.1, from coordinate 58,014 downwards.
TAGAAAGAAAGAAAGATCAAGTGTTGAGGATTCTGGGGATCAGGCTGTTCTTTATGCAACCATCTGCTTTAAAATGTTGCCTCCTTTTATCTTCATTTACTACATCAATTGGCCTCCCTGCTTATATTGGCGTTAAGTCAGCCAAAGCAAAGTTGACAGATTTTAGAAAAGGTCTCACCTAGCTAAAGGGTGGAGAAAAAAGTAAGGTAATTTTGAACAGAGACATGAATACAATTAGATTGTGTCCACTTTTTCATGCTTTGCAAAGCTCTTCTATATGCATTATTTCATTAGATTCTCAAAATAACTTTGCTAAATTGATAATGCACGTATTATTTCATTTTAGAGGATAGTCATCAGAACAAGACTTTCACCAACAAATTAGGAATCAGCAAATTATATTTCCTTCTAAGAGTTAATATTGTATATAAATTCATATGTTATCACAAAAAAGATACAATGTTATTCTCCTGGCTTTCATGACATTATTAATTGATTATAATTTATTGAATATGCTAACATAGTTTAAAAAATAATCAGTCTGCTTGGGTGGGTAGAAGGTGGGAGTTGATCAGAAACAGAATTTTAGGAAAAGTCATAGGGGCAAATGCTGGAATCTAAGAAAAGAAAAGATGGTTAATCAATGAACTTGCAATATTCTAGTCTCTGTCAACACTAACTTTCACAGAAATGGAACATAAGAATTTAGAACTAGCGTATTTCATTCTCAAATGATTTGTAATGCAAGACATATGCATCAGACAATCAATTATCTAATTTAGTCATTTCCCAGCTCAGGTTTGAGCCCAGTATGATGTTGGAGATGACATTTTCACCAGTTTAATGATACCTTTGTTCTTTCATGGAGTGGGCTTCTAGAATGAAAGTATGTAATCCGCCATGTGCTTAATGTTTTGTGATGGTAGTTACTTTAAAAAATGATTTCTTTGTTTTTTAGTACAATAACTTGGCAAAATAAAAATAGGTAATGCTTTGTCTATTTCCAATTCTCTTCCTCCTCCTTCATCAATTTACTAACCCATAAAACCCAAAAGTTTGAGAATAGATGATGTCTTTCACTGTTCCATTTTCCAACCTAATCAAATGTATTTCTTGCTTGGCCTTAATCCCAGGCCTCTCTACAGGGAAAGAATGAGTCATGCAGACGGCATTATGCAAGCTCCTGTAGCAAATAGAGTTCTCTTTGTAAATTAATATATTGGCCTTCAGGTTATAGGTTGATCTCTCCCATAGCATCACTACATCAGCAGACTGATAATGCTTTCAAGTGTCTTAATTTTGTTGTAATTTTATTTTTATTTTTTATTAGTTTTAGGTATACAAAACAACATAATGATTAGACATTTACACTCCTTTCAAAGTGATAACCCTCCCAAGTCTACTACCCCTCTGACACCATACATAGCTATTACAGTACCATTGACTGTATTCCTTATGCTGTACTTTACATCCTGTGACTATATAAATATATACTTAATTATAGTTGACATTCAATATTATTTTATATTAGTTTCAGGTGTATAGCACAGTGGTTAGGCATTTATGTAATCTATGAAGTAATTCCCCTGATAAGCCCAGTACCCATCTGACACCTTACATAGTCTTTACAACATTATTGAATATATTCCCCATTTCACATCCCCATGACTATTTTATTATAATTTTTAAAAAATAGCATTCGGCTTGCTCATGTCAGTTGTTGAGTTTGGTTATTGTAAAATCCATTCCTAAGAAAACAATTTCCTGTCCCGTCTGCAAGATGAAAAAATTAGGTTTCTAAACTTGCATGGCCTGAGGGTAGGTTCTAGACTATGATTAATATAGCAGGTTTGTGACTGTCATTCTCTGGAGCCTGTCAGGCTTCTCTTGATGATACACTTATTTTCATTACAAAACTTTTATGCAATTATATTGATAGAATTGTGGAAGACAAAGGCTGACATATTTTGTGGTGTAGCCGGGTTTCAGTCTTCTAAGTCCCTGTCCTATGCCCCTTTTGATAACTCTTAAATTTTTCCACTAAAGTAATTCCATTGGCAGAGAAAAAGGAATACTAGGAACAGGGCCTGAAGAGTGGAAGACAGTTTAAGGTTGCTACAATTTTTAAAAGCCTCTTATTTTACATTCTGTTTCCTAGTACATCTGCAAATTTCAATATAAACATTGCTGCTTTTTGCTTTTGTTTTTTTATCATTGACTTTTTTTTAACTTTATTGGGGAACAGCCATGGTCATTTTTTTTTTCCTATTTTTTTATTGGTGAATTTGGGGGATGGGAACAGTGCTGGGGAATTGGGGGAAGGGGGACAGACAAGTTGCTGTCCTTTTGTTCTTCAGTCTAGTTGTGGAGGATGTTGCTTCACTGGCCCAAGTTGGCACCATCATTGCGCTCTTCCCGGGTGAGGCAGATCAGTCGCCGGCTTCTGAACGGCCGCTCACTGCGGCTGCTGGCCGCTGGCCGCTCACGCTGGCTGCTGGCTACACACGGTAGCTGCTGGCTACACACGGTAGCCCATGGCAACCCACTGCCACAGGGGCTGCAGCCTACGCCGTCGCCGGTGACTCACAGCAGCCCAGCTCCAGGTTGAGCTGTTGTTCAGCATCTTAGCTGTGAGGGCAGTGTCACTGGCCCTCATATGTGGGATCCGAACCGGGGCCCTCTGGCATCCCAAGCGAGTTCTTAACCATCGCGCCACTCGGCCGGCCCCAGCCATGGTCATTGATTGGTTACACATTGCTTTCATGCTACAATGGCATAGCTGACTCTTTTAAGAAGGGCACAGCTCACAGTGGCCCATTCGGGGATTGAACCAGCAACTTTGGTGTTATCAGCACGATGCTCTAACCAACTGAGTTAACTGGTCACCCTATCATTGCCTTTTAAGGCAAAGTTAAGTTTTTAAGAGAATGAGCCCTGCAGTGAGATGGACCCACACTATGGTTGAGAATCAGGAGGGATATCTCAACAGTGGAGGTCACCCATGGAGGAACAAGGGACCCCTGTCCCAAACTGGGCTCCCCAGCTCAGACAACCAGTGCAAGGAGGAAGAGCCTTCACAATATCTGGCTTGGAAAAACAGTGGGGATCCTGATCATCTGGGTGATACAGAGGCTGCAGGAAACCCAGGCATCCCCTTAAAGGGCCTGTGCACAGACTCAGCACCTCACAGGCACTCTGTATTCTGGTGGAGGTATGGAGACTTGGGAAAAGTCAGAGACATATGGGGAGAGACTGAGTTGTGTGGATTTAGTGTTAGAACTGGAGGAGGAACAGTCATCATTTTCCCTATGTAGAATTCTCTTCTTGTGGAGCCGGCAGCAGACACCATCTTTCCTGTATTGTGCCCTCCCCCACATGGCTAAATCTGAATCTGCATCAGCCTGGTGAACTCTGCATGTGACTCCCTGGGACCCACCAAACAATCCAATTAAAAAATAGGAAGAAGACCTGAAGAGACGTTTTTCCAAAGAGGATATACAGAAGGCCAAGACATATGAAAAGATGCTCAATGTCACTAACCATCACAGAAATGCAAAGTAAAACCACAATGAGATGCCATCTCACACTTGTCAGAATGGTTATCATCAATAAATAAACAAAAAACAAGTGTTGACGAGGATTTGGAGGAAAGGGAACCCTCTTGCATTGTTAGTGGGGTTACAAATTGGTGCAGCCGTATGGAAAACAGTATGGAGGTTCCTTTAAAAAAATTAAAAACAGAACTACCTGATGACCTAAAATTCCACTTCTGGGCATTTATCTGAACAATCCAAAACACTAATTAAAACAACATATATGTATCCCTATGTTCATTGCAGCATTATTTACAGTAGCCAAGATATGAAAACAACCTAAATGTCCATGAATAGATGGTTGGATAAAGAAGAGATGGTACATATATAAAGTGGAATATTACTTGGCCATAAAAAATGGAATCTTACCATTTTTGGCAACATAGTTGGGTCTTATTCTAAGTCAGACAGAGAAATAAGTCAGACAGAGAAGACAAATACCATATAATTTCACTTATAGGTGGAGTCTAAAGAACAATAAACAAACAAACAAAACAAAAACAGACTCATAGATACAAAGAACAAACTGATGGTTGCCAGAGGGGAGGGGTGTTGGGAGCTGGGTGAAAACGTTGAAGGAACTAAGAAATACAAATTGGTAGTTACAAAATAGTCACAGGGATGTAAAGTACAACATAGAGAATATAGTCAATAATGTTGCAATAACTATATATAATCCAGGTGGGTACTGAACTTATTAGGGGACCATTTTGTAAATTACATATATGTCTAACTATTATATACCTGCAACTAATGTTAAAATAATATTGAATGCCAACTGCAATTGAAAAAAATAAGATGAAAAAAATAATGAAAGCAAAGTGATATCCATTTTAATATAAAAATAACATAGATAATTTGTCCAGTATACTTGAAATAAAAGAAATAATTAAAATAATTCTTCTAGAGGAAAGAACATGATATCAGATGGAAACTTGAATTTACACAATGGGATGAAGAGCAATGGAAATGCTTAATATGTGGGATACAACTAGTAGTGGGCTATTGACAAATCACGAAGTGGTATCACCAGGTACCACATCTGCTAGTCCCTTGATCTGGACTTTCCATCATTTTGAACTTTGAGAAACAAATAATTGTGTTTAAACCAGATAAATAAATAAATACATATTTTAAAGAATTGAAAGAAAGTTTTATAAAGCATTTACTTTTTCTCACTTAGAATACATGAGGATAAAGAAGATGGAAGTTTTCTAGATTTCTTCTCTATGGCCAAACACTTCAAAATTTCTTACCTAGTTTCTCCAATAAGCTTAATATTATCAAAGTTCAGAACATTCTAAAAAAAAATTACAGGTCTCTAATGGTAGTGGAGCTGACAAGAGAAAAGTTCTGAGATGTTCTAAATTAAATTTCAGTGAGTGAGAGAAAGAGACAAGAGTAGTTAACCAGGTAATAGTTGTGAGCCAACTGAAGAGGCTGCTCACATTCCTGAAAGTATATTGGAGCTTTGAATCAACTTCTCTATGACAACCAGACACTATCCAATCCCACAGGTGCATGAGCTTTCAGTAATATTGCCTATAATCAATCAAAAGTAGTAAATATTTCTTACTTATAGACTGCGTATCTATCATAGAACTGTACCTCTTTTTCTGCCTCCCATCTGTAGTCAATGTAAATTCTTTCCAAACAATTTATATCTTTATTCCCCCAAACATAATGTATAGAAGTGCTCATCAACTCCATGACAGCAGACACATTTGTCTTTTCTACCTAACCATGCTGCTAATGGTTTAGAATTCATGCACCAGGACCTGGTCCTTTTTTGGCTAGCATATGGCTCAATAAATCCTTTCTTTTAGAAAGTTTGGGAACATGAACATTTTTTGTTTAATATATTTGGTGGCCTGTATGGGGGCCTGATCTTTTAAGGACAGAAACAGACTTAGCTCTCTCAGGTCTGCATGAAGAGCCCACAGCAGTCCCATTGGGACTCACTGGATTGAGGTATGTGCGTCCTCTTCGGCCCCTCTGAGGCCTTGGATCATGTATACCCACGCCCTGTGAAAGATGCACACAGCACTATTGGGTCGGCCTGGGGTGTAATCCAAAAAAGCATCCATAAGCAACAATTGGGGATGTGAGAGGGCTTGTTCCCTCAGTGTCTATACTAGGTGGAGGGGGTTCCCTCATCTGTATGTCTGTAAGCTGCACCCAGGATATGTGACAGAGAAGCAAATCCTTCCTCTGACTGGGAAGTTATTGAAGGGGCACCTTAAGTTGGTATTATTATTATTATTTTATTATTCACAAATACCTGTCTGTCTTTGTTTTTGACTTTCACTTTTGTCTGAGGTAATTGAGCTCATTTTGACATCTTGTGGTCATTCAATGTAATTACAGTTTGGGTTTTTGTTCTCGCTGGACCAATGCTCAGCTTTGGAAATTGTATAAGTGTGGGTTTTCCAACAGAAAGGTAAGAGGCACTTGCTCCCCTTGAGCTTCAGATAGTCCTAAGAAACTTGGAGACTTGAAAATGAGTCAAGACTCATTGTCAAAGATGGGCAGCAGCCGCGAAAGGAAAAGGAAACTGAAATTATATGAAGGTAATTTTTCACAGTGAAGAAAGGGATAATTGCTCCTTCTGACCCTCTCAGGGATGTTTCTAGGCAACTAGACATCTCTGCATAACTGTCTGGACTCATTGTCCAAGATGTGCAGTAGTCTCACAGGGCCCCTACCAGAAGAACGCACCCCCAGTTCCTGGGTCAAAAGGAACATTTCAGGCTTGTCTGAACTTGGTCATTCCAGTACCTTGGGCTACCTGAAATGCTGCCTGGTACTCGGATCCCTCTGAGACAGGTAAGAGAGTAGCTGCCAATTCACTGGGGAGGGTCACTCCCAAAGCTACACTACTCCTACTTGAAAAAAATTCTGGCCTTGATCAGTTGAGAGTAAATCTTTTAAATTATGTGAAGTCAAAACTCCAAAAATTTTCCTGCCCCTCCTTCAAAACATTGGCCAGTGCTATGAATAAGAAATAAGGGGGAAAGTACAGGTAACATAGTAGAATAGGTAAATGCTGTGCTTGCCTCCTTGCATGAACACATAAACTTATGACTAGATGATAGAACAATTAACTTGGAGAACCATCTGAAGACTAGCTGAACAAAACTCCTGCAATTAAGGATATAAAGAAGCCACATCCAGATTGGTAGAAAGGGGTGGAGGCTCAAAAGGGTTTGGCCCTACAGCAACCTGTGGTGGTTGAGAATTTGGAGGGATATCTCAGCTTCAGAGGTCCCTCCTGAGGAGTAAGGTGTCCTAGCCCCACACTGGGCTCCACAGCAGGGAGCACCGGTGCCAGGAAGAGGAGCCCCCACGACACCTAGATGTGTAAATCAGTAAGGATTCTAACTGTCCTGTGAGACAGAAGGCTGCTGCAAACCCAGGCATCCTCTTAAAGGGCCTGCACACAGATTCACTCATTTGCAGGCACTCATCCTGGGCTCCATCAGAGGGATGGCAGCTGGAGAGGCACCAGAGGCATACAGGGAGAGACTGAATTGGGTGACTTTTGAGGGACAGTTGCTTTTCCTGTGTTGAGCCCTCCTCCCACATGACCAACTCTAAATCTGCATTAACCTAGTGAAATCTGCCTGCTTAACCTTGGTGACTCCTTAGGACCCTGCCCCACCCAAGTTGCACACCATTGGAGGCACTTTTGGTGGTGCCAGTCAGCCCAGTCCATGCTGTGGTCTTTCTTGGACAACTCTTGAGGGTTTGCAGGGAGCAGTTGGGTGGCAACTGGTTTCGGTGTGCTCTGAGCCTTTTGCTGAGTGACCCCAGGCTCAGCACAGGCATCAACCCTCAATTTGCATTAAATTGGTGAAAGGGAACTCTAATGCACTATTGGTGGGATTGAAAATTTGTGCAGCCATGATGGAAAACAGTTGTGGAGGTACCTCAAAAAATTAAAAATAGAATACCTTATGACCCAGGAATTCCACTTCTGAGTATTTATCCAAAGAAATAAAAAATAACTCAAAACATATATTCACCCCTATGTTCACTGCAGTACTATTTACAATAGCCAAGATATGGAAACAACCTAAATGCCCATCGATAGACGATTGGATAAAGAAGAGGTTGTACGTATATACAATAGAATATTACTCGGTCATAAAAGTAAAATAAAATCTTACCATTTGCAACAACATGGATGGACCTAGAGGGTATTATGCTAAGTGAAATAAATCATACAGAGAAAGGCAAATGCCATATAATCTCACTTATATGTTGAATTTAAAGAACAGAATGAATGAACAAACAAAACAGAAACAGATCCAAAGATACAGAGAACAAACTGATAGCTGCCAGATGGGAGTGGAGTTGAGGGGTGAGTGAAAAAGGGGAAGGGATTAAGAAGCACAAATTGGTTGTTTCAAAATAGTCATGGGGATGTAAGTTATAATATAAGGAATATAGTCAATAATATTGTAACTTCTACGTATGGTGTCAGATAGGTACTAGATTTATCAGAGTGATAGATGGGACGGGAGTTGGGAGGAGAGTGAAAAGGAAGGAATTAAGTACAAATTGGTAGTTACAAAATATTCCCAGAGATATAAAATAAAGCATTGGGAATATAGTCAATAATGTAATAATTATGTATAGGGCAGGTATGTACTAAACTAATCAGGGGGATCAGTTTGTAAACTATATTAATGTCTAACTACTATACTGTACATCTGAAACTAATATAAAATAGTATTGAATGCCAACTGTTATTTAAAAATCAGAAATATGGAGCTGAATTGTGCACATTGTTTACCTAAATGGGTTAAACTTACTAAAGATGACACATCTCTAAAAATCCCTGTATGGTGCACTTTTTTTTTTTTAAGATTTTTTATTGGGGAATTGGGGGATGGGAACAGCGTTGGGGAATTGGTGAAGGGGAACAGACAAGTTGCTGTCCTTTTGTTCTTCAGTCTAGTTGTGGAGGATGTCACTTCAGTGGCCCATGTTCATTTTGTGATCATTGTGCTATTCCTGGCTGAGGCAGATCAGTCACCGGCCATTGAACAGCCACTCACGGTGGCTCACGGTAGCTCATGCTGGCTGCTGGCCACTCATAGTAGCTTACGGAAGCCCACTGCAGCCCCACTGCTGCCTACGACGTCACCAGTGACTCATGGCAGCCCCAGCTCCAGGTCAAGCTGTTGTTTATCATCTTAGCTATAGGGGGCACAGCGTCACTGGTCCATGTGTGATCCAAACTGTCAGCCCTGCTGCTCAGAGCATGCACTCCCAAGCCAACTCTCAACCAATGAGCCACTCGGCCAGCCCCTGAGTGGGGAACTTTTGATTTGACAAAATTAGTCTTTTTATGATCTAAGTTAGAAGTTAAACATGTTAAGCAACTAGAACAGAAAGTTAATTTGAATTGGCACTCTGAAGCTAGCAGGTGAGCTGCAGATTCTTAAATATCTTCCCTACAAAATTCTCTTTGTAGGACTTAAAATTGTAATAAATTAAAACAAGAAGAGAAAGCTTTGGAAAGTTTTAAACAGGATTCACTAATACTGGTCCTTTTCCTCCCTTTAAACCCATTTATTCAACCCTCCATCTTGTTCTAGAACCTTATCCTTCTCCCTACCCACTTCTCTATCCATTCCACAACCATTTCCTGATCGCCTTGCCCCCAGCCCATTTTAATAAATCATTTTAAAATTAAAACCCAACTATCAGACATAATTCTCCTAGAACCTACCCTCATGGGGTAAGAAACTGCTGTAGTCCTTGGTGACACAGCACAGACTGCTACTAGATGTAGTGGACATGGGCAGTTGCTCACAGCACTCTTAGGAAGAGTTATTGTGGTAAACTTCCCAGACAAGCACTGGGAGCAACATGAGGATGAAGTCATTAAATGCTGTCAATATAACTGAGCAAGTTAACCTTTCCACATCTAAATATTCTCACCAATTTCTTAAACTTTAACAATAATGATTAACAGTTCAGCAACTTAAGTTTGACAGTTTATTGTTGCATTTGATAATTATGCCTTTGAATGAACAGCATTTAACAACAAAAGCAATCTGCATTAAAAAGAACTTTCACTAAAGCCAATGTAACAGATTTCAGGACAAGGGGGCATTTAATTTGGGGCTCTGTGGAAATTGTTTGGCTCATCGGAGGTTCTGATAGGAAATATTGAAATCGAAATGCAGATAATGAGACATCAAATCAAGACAATTAAGTCATCCAGTGTACAAGTTCTGACAATTACGTTTGCAACCTTGCCACCATGCACTTACATTGGCAGCACTATACAAACAGCTTGGTGAGGTTTCATAACTTTGTTTTATTAGTGTCTCACAGCTGTGTTCTTTTCAGTGTGTGGCCGTGTCTTGCTGAGTGGAGTTCATTATTGTTGTTGCGTGTTTTTGTGTGCTGTCGTGAGAATGTCTGAGCTTGAATTAGAGCAATGAACAAACATTACATTTCTTTTTAAACTTGGCAAGAGTGGAAGTGAAATCAGGGACATGTTAGTTCAAGTTTATAGGGATAATGCCATGAAGAACACCGCAGCATACAAATGGATTATACATTTTTCTGAGAGGAGAAAACACATCACTGATGAAGAGAGTCAGGGTGGCCAGTAACGAGCAGAACTGATGAAAACATGGCAAAAACTCATCAATGAGCATCAAAATCATTGGCTGACTGTGAGAAGCATAGCAGACCAAGTAAACATCGATAGAGAAACAGTTAGGAAAATCTTAACTGAAAATTTTGGCATGAGAAGTGTGGGCAAAAATGGTCCTGAAGGAGCTCACTGATGAACAAAAGCAGAGTCGAAGTTTGCCAAGAACTTTTGGAGAGGCAAGATGATGTTTTGGGCATGTAACATGGGTGTACCAATATGACTCTGAAACAAAGTGTCAAAGTGCACATTGGAAGCCAGTCAATTCTCCACTAGCAAAAATGTTCCATCAGTCCAAATCAAGAGTCAAAAGGATGTTGCTAACCTTTTTTGATATCAAAGGGACTAGTCATTATAAATTTGTACCAACTGGACAGTTAACCAAATTTACTATTTGAAAGTACTGAAAAGGCTGCATGAAAAAGTTAGATGACCTGAACTTTTCACCAACAATTCATGTCTTTTGTATCACGACAATGCACCAGCTCACACGGCACTGTCTGTGAGGGACTTTTTAGCCAGTAAACAAATAACTGTATTGGAACACCCTTCCTACTCACCTGATCTGGCCCCCAATGACTTCTTTCTTTACCTGAAGATAAAGGAAATATTGAAAGGAAGACATTTTGATGACATTCAGGACATCAAGTGGAATATGATGACAGCCTTAATGGCCATTCCAGAAAAAGAGTTCAAAAATTGCTTTGAAGGGTGGACTAGGCGCTGGCATCAGTGCTTAGCTTCCCAAGGGGAGTACCTTGAAGGTGACCATAGTAATAGTCAGCAGTGAGGCATGTAACACTTTTTCTAGAATGAATTCACGAACTCAATTGTCAGACCTTTTATATATTTACAGAAAGCAAAATGATTAATACAAAAAAATTTAGGATTACCTTTCTTCAGCGTTACATTTTAGAAAAGTTGGCTTTTCTGCAATGTATATTTTGTACAGTTATATAAAAATAAATACATACAACATAAAAAATAAATGAATATAATATCATAGTTATTAAGAGTTTTAATGCCACTCTTGAGCCAGTCTATCTAGGATCAAATGGGCTTTGCCTCTTACAGTTGTTATATCACCTATGACTTAAAGTCCTCATCTGTAAAGCTTATGTCATTAAATGTTTTCTTTTTTTTTTAAATTACTAGAGGTCATCTTAAAAACCTCATATATGAAGTGTTGCATAACTGTTTGATATTATCTAATATCTTGAAGAAGAAATAATTAGTTACAGCACTTAAGTAAAGTCAATTTAAATATCATATAGAGTTTTTTCTATGACCTCCTGAGAAATTGATATTGACTTAAAACATTTACATTCAAAAACTGGATACTGATATTATTTGAAAATGTTGAAATGGAATTTAAAAATATACAGCTAATTCCCAAAGGTTTATAGGTTTCTCAAAACTTGTGTGCATTACACAATCAATGAAAAAACAAAAACAAAACAAAAATAAATTAGAGCTCTGTATTATCTCAAAAATATCTCATCACCCAAGTGATTTGTCTGTTAGTAAAAATCAATAATAAAATATACTTTGTCTTCTATATATAACACCTTAGAGTTTAAAAAATGTTTTGCCAGACATTATTCTTCCTAGCAAATTTTAGTCTGTATCTCTACTTTCGTACTCAGACAGCGTCAAAGAAATTTGCCATCTGGGAAAACTGATTTTTCTCTATTTAAAATTCCATCAGTTTTCTGTTATAAAATAATAAAGGAACATAGGGTTTAAATACATTTGTTTCTGGAACAAATCTAATTAAAAAACATTTTTGTGTAAATCATGACTTCAATATTTTAATTACTTTAGACCACCTGTTCATATCCCAACATTCTACACTGTAACATAAAGGCAGATAATTAAAATATTTCCATAGCATAACAATGAAAGTAAATTTTTTACCCTCCCAAACATGTGAGATTGCCCTACTAATATTCCTTTCTCGTACTATCCACTTTTCATTGAGATATCAATGTTATTGTAACAACTTAAGAGAGGTAAACCTCTATTTCTGTTTAATAAAAATGACCACATAAGTTAGACATAATCTATTTTTTTGTATTACAGTAGAACTTGCATGTAAAATTATCTCAGCATTTCAGGGGAGATAAATATTTCAAAATTCTGCTTTGATTTTTTCATTGCTTATAGTTTATTCAGACCATTTCTTTTTAGTAAAGTTTTTTAATTTTTCAATTGTTGTTGACATACAATATTATATTAGTTTCAGGTGTACACCATAGTGTGTAGACATTTATATAACTTATCAAGTGATCACCCTGATTAATCTAGTACCATTAGACACCAAACATTAGTTATTACAATATTATTGACTATATTCCTTATGGTATCATTTATGTCCCCATGACTACTTTTTAAATACCAATTTGTACATCTTTATCCCTTCCCCTTTTCACCTACCCTCAACCCCTTTCCCATCTGGCAACCAAAAAATGTTATTTGTATCTATGAGTTTGTTTCTGTCTTCTTTGTTTATTTTGGTCTTTATATTCCACATATAAGTGAAATTATACAACATTTGTCTTTCTCTGCCTGAATTATTCTACTAAGCACAATACCCTTTAGGGGCATTCATATTGTTGCAGATGGCAAGACTTCATTCTTTTTTATGGCTGAGGAATATTCCATTGTAAATATGTACCACCTCATCTTTATCTGTTCATTCACTGATGGACATTCAGGTTGCATCCATATTTTGGTGATTGTAAATAATTTTGTAATGAATATATGGATGCATGTGTACCTTTAAAGTAGTGTTTTGGGTTTCCACATATAAATACCCAGGGGTGGGGTTACTGGGTCCTTCTTTGTCTCTTGTCATAGCCTTTGATTTAAAGTCTGTTTTTCCTGGTATAAATATTGCTGTCCCATACTTTTTTGTTTGTTTCCATTTTGATGAAATCTTTTCCCACCATTTTACTTTCAGTCTGTGTGTCTTTTTATCTGTAGTGAGTCTCTTGTAGGTAAAACATATGTAAGGGTCTTGTTTTTCTATCAATTCAACTGATCCTATGTCTTTTGATTATAGCATTTAATCCATGTACATTGAAAGTAATTGTTGATATATATGTAGTAATTGTTATTTTATTAATCATATTTTTTATTTTTTTCCCTAAAGAAATCACTTTAACATTTCTTGTAATACTGATTACGTGGTGATGGACTCCTTTAGCTTTTCCTTTTCTGGGAACCTATCTGTCCTTTGATGCTAAATGACAGCTTTGCTGGGTAGAATAATCTTGATTGTATGTTTTTACGTTTTATCACTTTGAATATTTCATGCCAATCCCTTCTGGCCTGCAAATTTTCTGTTGAGAAATCAGCTGACAGTCTTATAGGAATTCCCTTGTATACAACTAACCACTTTTCTCTTGCTGCTTTTAAGAGTCTCTCTTTGTCTTCAAGCTTTGTCATTTTAATTATGATGTGTCTTGGTGTGAGCCTGTTTGGGTTCTCTAAACTTGGGCTTGTATGTCAATTTCCTTCACCAGATTAGAGAATTTTCTGTCATTATTTCATCTAAGTTTTCAATTCCTTGCTCTCTCTCTTCTCATTCTGGTACCTCAATGATGCAAATTTTAGCATGTTTAATATTTTCCCCGAGGCCCCTTAAACTGTTCTTTTTTTTCTCTATTCTTATTGGGTGTTTTATGCTACCTTAATATATATAATCTGTTTATTCCCTCTAATGTAGTCTTCATTTCAGTTATTGTATTCTTCATTTCTGACTTGTCCTTTTTTTTTTTTAATTGGGGAATTGGGGGGATGGGAACAGTGCTGGGGAATTGGGGAAAGGGGAACAGACAAGTTGCTGTCGTTTTGTTCTTCAATCTAGTTGTGGAGGATGTTTCTTCACTGGCCCAAGTTGGCACCATCATTGCGCTCTTCTCTGGCGAGGCAGATCAGTCACCGGCTTCTGGACGGCCACTCACTGCGGCTGCTGGCCGCTCACGCTGGCTGCTGGCCACACACGGTAGCCCATGGCAACCTACTGCCACAGGGACTGCAGCCCACGCCGTCGCCGGCGACTCATAGGCAGCCCAGCTCCAGGTTGAGCTGTTGTTCAGCATCTTAGCTGTGGAGGGCAGTGTTACTGGCCCTCATATGTGGGATCCGAACCGGGGCCCTCTGGCATCCCAAGCGAGTTCTTTACCATCGCGCCACTCGGCCGGCCCTGACTTGTCCTTTTTGTATGGGTTCCATCTTCAGGTTTATGTTTCCCACCTCTTTATTAAAGTTCTCACTGAGTTCATCTACTCTTCTCCTAAGTTCATTGAGCATCCTTATAAACAGTGTTTTGAGCTCTGTATAGGTTACTTGCCTCCCATTTGTTTAGTTCTTTTTCTGTAGTTCTGTCCTGTTCTTTCACTTGGGACATGTTTCTTTGTCTCCCCAGTTTGACTGACTCTTTATATATTTGTTTTTATGTATTGAGTAGGACTGCTATGTCTCAGGGTCTTAGAAGAGTACCCTTATGTAGTACATATCCTGTGGGACTCAGTGGTGCAGTCTCTCTGGATACTTAAGCTAGATGCTCCAGGTGTGTTCCTTGTGTAGGTTGTGTGCCCTCTTGTTGTAGTTGAGCCTTGGTTGCTGTTTGCAAGTCAATGGGAGGGATTGATCCTCAGGCTGATTGTTTGTGAGGACTGGCCATGACTACACTGGAGGAATTGTTGTGCAGGGGCTGACCCTATGCAGCAGGATTCACTTTAGCAGGCCTCTGGTGCCTGGTCAGTCTGCCCTTTGGGTGTGTCACCTGCAGAGGCAGCTGTGTGGATTTATGACTTAGTCCGAAGCTGGCAACTGGGTGTGTAGATTCGTGGAACTCCTGGGATATTCAGCTGCAGTCTGAGGCCACATGGCATAAGCCACAATGCAATCCAGAGATGGTAGCCACCCATGTTGGGGTTGGACATACCTGGGAGAAGCCAAACCATGATATAAGGACAGCTGCTGGTAGTGCTGGGCTTGGGGATGCTCAACTAGAAGTACAGGGCACCCTGAGGCCTGATGCTGCTTATTTTGGTTTTGTGAACCTTTAAGAGATTTTCAGAAAGAGTGCAACATGAGCCAAGACAGGTCTTTTGTATCAAAAAGCCCCTGGGAGTGGCTTGGATGGGTCCTCAAGTTGGATGTGGTGGGGGCACAGGAATTCACCAGGGCAGGGCGAAGAGTGTTAGCCACATTGATGGAGACTCAGATATGGTGACCACCTGTGTCTGCATGCTGGGATGTGGTAGGGCTCAACAAGGAAATTATAGATTCTGCCAGCACTTTTGTCTGGGGAAAGCTGCCCCTTCAGCCTTTGCCCTTAAGCCAGACGATTCAGTTCCTACCCGTAAGTCCCTGGCACCTTTCTAACTGCTGCCCCAGTGCTGAAGCTTAGAGAAAGTGAGTCCATTAGCCAGTGCTTCATTGTGTGGGTCCTTTAAAAAGAATGCCTGGGACTCCTGTCTTTTTCCATTTCTCTCAGCCGAAATCTCCACTGGTTTTCAAAGCCAGAGGTTGTGGGGACTTCTCTTTCCATCACTGAATCCTGGGGTGGGGGTCCTGGTGTCAGGCTGGGACCCCTCGCTCCTCTGGAGAGGACCTCCACAGCCAAGATATTCCTCCCGATTTTTAAATACCACATGTAGGTGTGGGACCAGCCCATTCTGCATCTTTCCCTCTTACTGGTCTCAAGGTGGCATTTTCTGTATGTCCTTAGTTGTAGGACTTCAGCTAGATTTCAGGTGATTCTCAGTGATGGTTACTCTTTAGTTAAGCTGTAGTGTTTTTGTTTGTTTTTTTAGCTGAGCCATCCTGCCACCTGTTGGCAGCTCAGTGGCAGCTCAGCTTGGGCCAGACTCGAACCACTGTTGCTCAGAGCTCAAACTCTTGAGCGAGCTCTTAACCAACTGAGCCACTCGGCCGGCCCTAGCTGTAGTTTTGATGACAGGAGGCAAGCACAGTGTTTACTTACTTTTCCATTATGACCAGAAATCTTCCTAAATATTTTTTAATTTTTATTTATGTTTTGTCCTATGAAATATTTGGAATTGTTTCATAAAATTTCAAATTTAAGAGTGGTGAATATCTGTTCTTTTATTTATAATTTTACAATTTTTTAATCAGAGAATGTGGTCTTCATAATACCAGCTTGTTTGTATTTGAGGCTGATACTGAGAACTGGTCCTGAAGCAAATTTTGAAATGTATTCCATATACACTTAAAAAGATAATGTATGCTTTGTTACTAAATGCAAGGTCCTATGTGTGATATATACAGGTCCAGCTTATTAAATGTATTGCTCAAACTGGCTATTTACTTTTTAGATTTTGTCTGCTTGATATATCACTTTCTGAGAGAGGCATGTGACAATTCTTATGCTATCACTTTTAATTTTTTTATTTCTTCTTGAAATTATGGTATATTTTGTATATATTTTAAGGCTATGTGTAACTGCATAAAAGTTTAAAACTATTCTAACCCCTTATTTGTGTTATGTAATGGCTTCTATATTTCCAATAATCATTTTAAAAATCTACTTTGCTTTGTGTTAATTTAGTTATTACAGATGGTTTGTTAGGTTTTTGCCTGATATTTCATTGTCAGTCCTTTCTTTTCAATTTGTCTTTGTGCTTTAATTTATATAGTTGTCTTTTCTAAACAGTACATAACTATATTAAGGTAAAGGTTGGGAGTTGTATAAGTTTTTCCCCCTCTAATCTGGAAGTCTTACTCATTTAAATAACAGCCGTGTTTTGTTTACAATTTTATTGTTACTTATATATTTGATTTCTACTATTATTTTGTGCTTTCAATTTACTGTACTTTCATTTGCTCATTTCCCCCCATTTCCTTCCTTTTATTGCATTAAACATGCTTTCTTACTCCCCCTTTCCTCTTCTCATTTGAAAATTACATATTTATTTTTACTCATTTAGATGTAACCCT
This sequence comes from Hipposideros armiger, assembly GCF_001890085.2. NCBI lineage: Eukaryota > Metazoa > Chordata > Mammalia > Chiroptera > Hipposideridae > Hipposideros > Hipposideros armiger. The sequence continues at coordinate 40,773 of NW_017732131.1, read as the reverse complement.
CAAACTTTATCATATGGTTTTGAACTAACAATATCTAAAATTATCAGTATGCATACCTTGCTCTCAAACAGGTGAAAGACGATAAACTAGTTTACTTCAATATTCCCTCTCCAACTTTGCATTCTATTGTTTGGTAAGTTAGTTTCACCTTGTTATTAAACACCCCCAAGGTAGTTATCATTTCATTTGTATATACTCAATGCCTGTTTAAATCTATCAGTATATTCATCAATTTCTTCCCACACCATTTATTGTATTTTATCCCTTTATTATTTACTCCATATTTTTTACTCTAAAGTATATCTGTTGAGGATTTTTTTAGTGAGAATCTAGAAGTGGTAAAAATGTCAAATCTGCCTGAAATTGTCATTGCTTCACAATCACTCATGAACGAGAAGCTTGACTGCATAAAGATTCTAGATTGAAACATTATTATTATTATTATTATTATTATTTTATTATTATTACCACCTCATTTCTGCTGTTTTGAAATTTGCTATCACTATTTTTTTCTTTTTATATAGGTAGGTAATTCATTCTCTCTCTCTCTCTCTGTCTCTCATTTTCTGTTTGTAATTTTCAGATTTTTCTATATTATTTCTAGATGTCCATTTAGGTTTATTTATTCTGTGTGTATAAAATTCAAGTCTTTTTTTTCAATTCTAAATAATTCTCAGCCATTATATATTCAAATATGGCCTTTCTCAATTCTCTATTTCTAGAGTTCCTATTAGACTGATATCAGAATTCTGTCTTATTTTTGGGGTTATTTAGATTCACTTTCATATTATTTATCTTTATCCTCTTCTGCATGTTATAATTTACTTAGATCAATCTTCTATTAAGCAATTCTCTCTTCAAATATGTCTAATCTACCACATTATCCATTTATCTACTTTTTAATTTCAATGGTTGCATATTTCTTTCTAGAAGTTCCATTTAATTCTAATTCAAATTTATATATCACCTTTTAATAATTTCTTTTTTAATGTTTCATTTCTTCTTTTATAGCTGTAAAAATTTTAAACAGATGTTTTTGTATTTTCTAGTAGAAGTTCAAGAACTTAATACATAACATCACTTTTCTCTACTGAGTTCTGGACTTGTGAAAAATAATATATATTGGAGACAAAATGTCACTTATTAACATAAGTTTGGCATTAAATTCACTAACATATCCTAAAACAAATGAACTTTCTAATACATGATCAAATAGTTTTGTATCTGGTCACCAGGCTCACCTCTCCTAACAGTGGCAGAATTGTTTGGAATAAAGGATCACAACTGAGCACATGCTTCCTGTAGGCAGGCTAGCTTTCTTTTAAAAAAAGAAAGAGAGGAAAGGAAACATTATTTCCAATAAGGTAAGGGCTAGAGAATGGCCAGGTGATTGCACATTGAAAGAAACCTCAAGAGCAGAGGATAAATACCCCTTCCATATCCCCAAAAGTCTTTTACTAATTAATACTTTACTAACAGAAATAATTGAAGTGCTAATGTTTCTATTAATTGTATATGCTTCTACCCAATCACTTTCTTTTTCTGTTTGCTAAGTGTCTCTTTTTCCCTGTGGAAATCCCCTGCAGTCTGACTTATGAAAAATTTCCATCCAGAGCTGTTTTGCATTTTTTTTTCAAGTGTCCCAGGACTATGATACAAAAAAATGCAAAAAAGGTGAAGGAAAGATACAAAGGTAGGAGATATTGGAAACATTAGGGGAAAATGTTCTTAGGGAACTAGAATGAGGTAGTAGTATATGAGGGGAAAAAATGCTAGCATTTTGACAGAGGCCAAGTTATGGAAAGCAGTATTTTCATAGCATTTACTGCAAATATATATAAACATTGGCTGTCATTTATTATTTTTTTCAGATCTTACACTGCCAAATTAATATAACTATGAATCTCTACATGATATATTTATTGATTTGTTTTTGAATAAACATAAGACTTAGATTTAGTAAAAAATAAATCAATTTCCAATATCTTGGATAATGAATTTAGGCATTTTGGGGCATCTAGGATAAGTTTTCAAAATAATTTTCTTCTACTCAGTGAAATATAACATGTTTTAAAGCAAGCTGCTTACCTTTGTCCTACAGATATCTTCTGGAAATTGCTACTGGTGTTAATAAAACATCTCTTGCTCTTATACCACTCTTTTAATTTCTCTTAGCTTTTTCTTTACTCTCAAAAAAGTTCCATGCTTTCTATTCTGCTGCACAATTTCTCTTGGAAATGAGAAAAGCAATATGCTTGTAATGTTTTAATATTTGAAAATATACGTTAATTTCAAATCAACTTCTAAGACAAATATCTTTCACCTAATACATTGCCAAAGCTAAATGGTGTTGTTTGTTAGAAATTAACATTTTCGTATATTTTACTTGTCCCTTAAGATATAAAATTGTAGCAACTTTAAAATGATTTCTAATGAATTCATGTTCTAAATCAACAAAAATAGAATACATACTCATGGTTTATTTTGACTTCCTGAAAATTTAAAATAAAAAAATTAGTAATATTATTTGCAAGGATAGGCATTTCAGGAATTTTAGAAGCATTTTAATCATTTCCTAAATTTTTATATTAAGCAATTGGGCTATCTTCATCATACTGAAATTTTTTTTTTAAGAATTTTTTTTTATTGGGGAATTGGGGGAGGGAACAACGTTGGTGAATTGGGGAAGAGGAACACACAAGTTGCTGTTCTTTTGTTCTTCAGTCTAGTTGTGGAGGACACCGCTTCACTGGCACATGTTGGTGCTATGATCTTTTCAGCTGAGGCAGATCAGTCGCCTGCAATTGAACGGTTGCTCACAGTGGCTCACAGCAGCTCATGACAGCTCACAGCAGCTCTCACTGGCTGCCAGCCCCTCATGCTGGCTGCTGGCCACTCATGGTAACTCACAACAGCCCGCTGCAGCCCACTGCAGCCTACGCTGTCACCGGCCACTCACGGCAGCCCAGCTCCAGGTTGAGCTGTTGTTCACCATCTTAGCTGTAGAGGACGCAGCATCACTGGCCCATGTGGGATCCGAATTGGCAGCCCTGCTGCTCAGACCTCATGCTCCCAAGCCAACTCTTAACCAACAAGCCACTCGGCCAGCCCCATGCTGAGTTTTGCAAAGAGAAAAAAAAACAACCTTTATTTTGAAATTGAGAATTATTACAACTGGTTATATACTACACCATTAATAATATCAAATATTCAGTGACTTCAAAACAAAAACTGTGTCAAAAACTACGAATACAAAGATAAAAGGAGTTTGTATTCTACAGGAGCTCATGATCTATCAGGAGTAACAGAGAAATAATTCTTATTCAAGATCAATTGTGTCAAATAGTATAAAAGAGTTAATTAAAAATACTTAGAACTATAAAGAGTATATTGATGCTAGAGAAGTGCTGCAGACCAAATTGTGAAAACCAGTATCATCATAGTATTTATTTTCAATAGACATATATGTTGACTGCCATTTTATAATTTTCCCTCTAATAATTTCTAAAGACTAATAGAAGATGGTAAAAATGTTACAACTATTAACAAAACAATTAAAGAATGAAAGTAGTAAATTTAAAAAAGCTATATTCAATGTTTTTGCTTTTGTAAGCAAATTTGGAACTGTTTGTATCATATGAATTTCACTACTGACACCAAAGACATGTTTAGCAAAGCAGGGTCCTCAGGTTATTCAACATAGCCCTTTGATGTATAGATAGATACATAAAAATGTTATTCAATTAATTAATTTAATTAAATTAATTCAATTAAATATTTTATTATATGAGTCCCAGAGATAAATGCCATTCCACATAGGAAAAGACAAAGTAATAATAATTTCTTTTTCCTTAATGTTGCAATTATATAACTACACATATAAACCTAAGAAGAGAAGGAGGAAGAAAAGTTGAGAAAGATAGAGACAGAAGAAGACAGAGAGAGAGAGAGAGAGAGAGAGAGAGAGAGAGAGACAGAGGCAGACTGAGAGACAGAGAGACAGAGAGAATAGGGACAGATTGTGTCACATGTCACTAAAGGGCTTTGAATTAAAGTTGAAAATGTATTCCATTTTATAAAGGTACAGATCCAGCCAGAAGTAACCTTCCAAAAATCAGCAGAATAGTTCCGTCCTAAAAATTCCTCATACAAATTCTGTTACTTTTCAGAGCAAGTGTGACATTCTTATTTCTTAAGCTGTAGATAAAGGGGTTTAGCATTGGCTCAACATTTGTGTAAAAGACTGAAACCACTTTTGCTTGATTCAAAGACTCTTCATTAGTAGATTAGAGGTTCATGAATACTGCTGCTTCAAAGAAAAGTAAAACTGTCATTACATGGAAACTGCAGGTGCTGAATGAAGGCTTTAGCCCTGTCCTCTGTACAGCTGATAGGGAGGACTCTGGAGATGGTAAAAGCATAGGAGATGAAAGTAGTGTTGGTGAACACTGAAATTTTAATGCCAATTAGAACAAAGACCACAATCTCATTTTTGTAGATACTGGTGCAAAAAAGCTGGAACACAGAGAGTATGCCACAGATAATGATTGACAATATTGACATCACAGGTCAGTCTCACTATACAGAGTGTAGGCTAAGGAACCCCAACATCCCATCACATATGTCCCAAACACAAACAAAGAACAGATCAGAGAGAGGACAGTATAACATTATATAGTAGTGGCTTGCAAATGTGATTGTATGCCATTGCTGTCAATGTATAGCATTCAGCAATCACAAAGAAACAAAAGAAACAAAGCTGAGTCAGGCACCCTGCATAGGAGGAGATGTTTTCCTCAAACACAAAGTTCATTAGCATTTTGGGGGCAAAGACAAAAGAGTAATATATACCTACAAAAGATAGATTAAAGAGTAGGTATTACTTGGCTGTGAGAAGGTGTGAATTTAGTAAAATTAATGTATTCAAGCACAGATTGGCCACCACAGTAGCCACATAGATCTTGAATAGGAAAAAAATGGGGATTTGAAGTTCTGGCCTGTCAGTTAAACCCTTGAGGGTAAACCGTGTCACCAAGGAATGCTTGTCACCTATCATTCTTCTTAGGAGTCAATCTATGGAGATGAAGGAAGAGCCAATTAGGGGGAAATTGAGCTTTTCTAAGCCGTTTATTACCCATGAAATGGCACACCGACTGACATTCTCTGGACCACTGGGGTAATCTTTCAGACCCCAGGATGTGCAGCAACAACTTCTGATGTATAGAAAGACTACAGTGTCAGAGAATTGTTCCAAGTTGCCTGAAAGAGAGAAGACTGGAGTATATGCAGCTTATATTAAAGCTGTGGGTAGTTTTAAAATACGAGGATAATGAAGAGGTTAAGTACATGATAATTTGGCTAAATGTTATTAATAGAGTTGACATTTTGGCATACATATCTGTTTCTTGATGCTCAAATATTGAACTTTCAGTTTTTTCAGACCACAGATTGTGTCACATGTCACTAAACCTCCTCCAATCTCTAAGCTTCACTCAGAGGTTGGATGGACATAAGAGATGGTGTGGGTGAGATTCTCAGGATGAGTGAGAATTGGCAAGCAGTGAGGTACATGGGTGAGTGAGAAAAAAAATGAGATTCAAGGATGGAGTAAGTCTAATGGATGTGGCGATTGATGGAATGAGGTCCAAAGATGGAGAGAAGGTCAACAATGCAGTAAAGCTAATAGAGAGAGAGTGAGTAATAGAGTGAAACTCAAATATTACCTAAGGCTCAGGGGATGGGATAATGTTCAGAGGTAAAGAATTGGGGGAGAGCTTAAGAATAACTAAGGGTTCAATGAAACCAAGAAGCTGGACAGAGGTGAGAGGGGTTAAAATCTGGAACATGGTAAGGGTTAGAATTAGAATAAGAACCAGAGATAGAGTGAGGGATAAGGAGAAATTAAGGAATGAAATGAAGTGTATGTGTAGGAGGTAAAGTCAGGGTTGAGGTGTGGGATAGAGAGAAGTTAATGGAAGGGGACTAAGAAGATGAGTAGAGTTAGGGATGGATAAAATTTCAGGGACAGGTAAAGATTTAGGAATGAAATGGGAGAGAGTCAGTCTTATTGATGAAAGGAAGGTCAGGGTTGGGGCAGCATCTATGTAATTAATTATTTAGTGCCTTCTTTCCTGCTAGCTTGTAACTTTATTCATGAAGACCAGCACCTTGCCTGACTTATTTATAGTATATCCATTTTATATAATATAGTCCTGACACACATTGTGCACTCCATATGTATTTGATGCTAGTTGTGTAATAAAAGCCAATTCAAAATAATCCTTCTTTGGGTATTACTCCTATACCTGCTCTTAGTGTCTTCATCTGTGTTTTTCCCTTGACAGTCTAGACTCTTCAAGCTAACAGTTGTTCCCATTTCAGAGATGACTAGATAATATTTTGGCATAGGAACTGGACATTACCTGAGATCAAATAGCTAGAAGACCATGGAGTTTAGATTATTTCACAGAGGAAAGTCTCAAGGGACCAAGGATCTGGCTGGCTACAAATTGACTCTCATTTTCTCTCTGCATTGTCTATGTTATCCCTTCCAAGTTCTGCAATCAGAGAACCCTCATGCTCAGAGTTGTCTCCAGTAAAGTGACAGATGGGAATCACAGAGTCCTTAGCTCAACTGACTATGAGTTTAGAGGATAAAATAATTCTGCAAAGAGTTATAAGATCAGGATACTCAAATTTTTCCTCTTGAGAACACAGCATTGGTCATTATTTTCTTTCTTGCATTAGTATTTTGGGTAAAATGATTTTGATAATTAAGGTGTGAGAAGTCCTTTCACAGATGCTTTACCTGCTTAAAGTTCAAATGGCATCAGAGCACATGCCTCAATCTCAGAGTTAAATTATTGATTCTGTCTTCTGCTTCCTCTAGTCTGCTGGTGATTCTTTCTAGTGCATTTATTATTTTAGTTATTAAATTCTTCATTTCTGACTGGTCCTTTTTTACGGTTTCTAAGTCCTTTCTTGTGCTTACTAGGTCTTTGTTGAAGTTCTCACTGAGTTCATTTATTCTTCCCCTAAATTCACTGGGCATCTTTATAACCATTGTTTTGAACTCTGTGTCTTGTAAGATGTTTGCTTCCATTTTGTTTCATTCATTTTCTGGAGTTTTCTCCTGTTCTTTCATTTAGGATGTATTCTTTGTTTTCTTATTTTGTCTGCCTCTCTGTGCTTGTTTCTATTTATTAGGTATATCTGCTCTATTTCTTAGGCTTGGCCAGGTAGATTTATGTAGTTGGTGCCCTGTGGGGCCCAGTGGCATAGTCTCCATTGTCACCTGCACAGTGTCCTCCAAGAGTGTCCCTGTGTAAGTTGTGTGTGTCTTCCTGTTATAGTTGAGCCTTGATTGCTATTGCCATGTCAGTGGGTGGGATTGACACCCTTAGGCTAACTTTCTATGTCACTTGGTCATGTACACAGCTTACAGATTGCTGTGTAGGGGGCTTACCCCATGAAGCAGGATGCACCACAGTGGGCTCTGGTGCCTGTTGAGACTGCTCTTTCTGTTTGCCACTTGTGAGGCTAATTGGGTGGTGGTCCATTGTTGTCCAAAGCCATGCTCAAGTATATAGGTTCTGGGGCCTCTTGGGAAGGGCTTTGGTGCAGGCCCATTCCAGCCACTGCCTGTGACCAGCTGGGGACTACTTGGTAGGAGCTACAAAGCAATCCATGGTTGAAAGCTCTCTGTGCTAGACCTGGAAGCATGTGGGAGAGACTACACTACATACCAATGATGACTGCCACCAGTACCTGGCATGGGGTACTTCCTAAAAAATCCCAGGACCCCCCAAGGCTTTCTGTTGACTGCTGGCTCCCACAAGGCTCAGCCACTGGTAAAGCCTCATGTTGTATGCGAGTAGAGTGAAGCAGGGTCTCAAGAAGTCACTAGGATGGGCAGAGTGGTGCTTAGCAGGTTAATGTAGATTCTGGTTTGGTGCCAGTGCTGAGCCTGGAGCACAAGCCTCAGAGCACACTGAGGCCAGCTGCTGCCTTCCTGGGGCCCACGGACCCCAGAGAGTTGTCCAAGAAACAGTGCAGTAAAGGTGGGGCTGGCTGCTCTCCGAGAATGTGCCTCTGGCATGTGCAAATTGGGTAGGACTGGGTCCTAGGGAATTACCAGGGTGGAGAGAATGGAGTTCACCAAGAGACAGGTGGTGCCCCCCTGCTGGCTTCACAGAAAGAAGATTCTACACAGGGGAAATGGTCACTGTTCCCCCAGTCCTCATCCTGAAGCCACACAATTCAGTCTCTCCCTGTATGTCTCTGACTCCTCTCCTCCTGAGTCACTGTACCTCTGCCAGTGCCCAGGGTGAATGACCGTGAGTGAGCCAGTCTGTGCGTAGGCCCTTTAAGAGGACATCTGTGTTTCCCAAAGCCCTCTATTTCATCTGGACAGTTAGCGTGTCCCCTGTTTTTCACAGCCAGATGTAGGGGCTCCTCTTCCTGTCACTGGTAGTCTGAGTTGGGGAGTCTAGTTTGAGGCTGGGGTCCTGTGGTCCTCTAGGGGGACCTCCACAGCCAAGATATTTCTCCTGCCATATGGAGGTGTGGGGCTTGCCTATTCTGCATCTCTGCCCCTCCTACCAGCCTCAATGTGGCTTCTTCTCTACCTGTTATAGGACTTCTGTTCAGCTAGACTTCAGATGGTTCTCGAGGTTGATGTTCTATGATTTAGTTGCAATTTTAATGTCATCACAGGAGAAGACAAGCACAGTGTTTATCAACTATGCCATCTTAGATTCTCCTAAATAATTATTTTTGATTGAATAAATGAACACATTTTCATATGCTGTTTGTTGTTAATTTTGTCCTTAATCTTTTTTTGCAAATGTAATAATTGTTTTTAATTATTCCTTATGTCTATCTATGTGGCCAAAATACTCTAGTTTTTATTTAACATAGGGTAGAAATTCATAGTCATGGAAGGTCAGGAATAACTAATATGCATCCTGCTTATACGTTGTTACAGTTCAGGCTCAGTAACTAAGGGGCAATATATGATGAATTGTAAGTATGAAATAAACATCAACAATAACAAGATTTAAAATCATGATGGAGTGTTCACTTTCATAGCACATATACTAAAAACATGATGGAGAAGGGGAAAAAAAGAGTAGCATGCTCTCTAATATTCAATCCTTAGTTGTATAACTTTCATTTAGAATTCCCTCCTTAACTGCACTTAATCTAATGAGTCCCTTTGCGTACTCCCAATCCCCTTCCATGCAAAAGAAGGTTCATAATTACTCAGCAAAATAACAAAATGAATTCCTCAAGGTAAGTCTTCTGATGGAAATTAAGACCTTATGGGTTTATTAAAAGTTTTTGTTTTTGCAGGGAATTTTTGAGGGCTCACTTTTAAATGATGCAAGTTTGCAGAGATCATTTATTTTCCATTTCAACTTCCAAGGAGATTTTATCTCAAAGGAATTAAAGTCAGATTTAAAAATAAATCAAATTCTAATGTTTAAATGAAATGAGTGAGAAGTATCTTATTTTCTACTTCCTAATGAGAATCTCTTTTAAAATTATTAATTTCTTTACTGAATTCCCCTCCTTTTTTCTGAATATGAATCAGAAAAATTAAATAATTTGCCATGTTCAAACAGCTAATAAAGGGTGCAGCTAGACTTTGAGTTCCAATTATTCAAAACTCCTTCCATTATATGAAATACCCTTTTGCCACCTCTCCCTGGTTCCTGGATCCCCTTTTCCAGTTTTCTATTCTAATTAATTTGTAAAGTTTCTCACTTAAAGAGATTAGAATATTAAGTTTTATGATGGATATGCATTAAGGGCTAATGCTGTTCCAAAACAAAGTATTAGAGCCCTGTTTCACAAAAATACCAGTTATAATACAATGAGAGCTGTACATTAAGTGCTGTAAGTATAGTGTATGTGCACCAATATCTGTTGTTTACTGAGCTCATTTTAAGTCGTACAGCATAATATTTATACCTGAAATGTTTGTAGAAATGTATAATATCTGTACTTTTTATTATGTGGTATGTTGCTTAGCTACTCTTTGATTTTATAATTATCACGAACAGAGCCTTAATAATAATTATGTAATGAAATAGAGAATTATTTCCAATTATGCACCGTTAGAAAAATTCCAAGCACCGTGTGTGTGTGTGTGTGTGTGTGTGTGTGTGTGTGAGAGAGAGAGAGAGAGAGAGAGAATTCAAAATGATCTTTAAACAAAGTAAGTCTTAAATTGTACAAAATTGATTTAATATAAACAATATTTATTAAACAAATTAACAAATTAGGACACATTTACTGTCAACCAATATCACAAAAACATGTAAAATTACAAGTATAATGATTTAGGAAAACAGCATCATTCCATGAAAAATGTCAAAAACGAGCATTGAATTACACATATTATTAGTATGTGAATGAGGCTCAAGTTAGGCAGTTACAGTGCTAGCTGTAGGCTTCTTGCTTTTGCCTTCCTTTCTTCTCCTAACCCCTCTGAAAGCCCCTCTTTGGCCATCAATTCCATTGCTCCTTTTCCTTCTGTTATTTTCATGCAACAAAAGTGAATTGGACGGCACCTCTCAGTTTTCCAGCCATTTACTCCAGCTGCTGAGCATTAAAACTCTGTGCTCGTGAAGACTCTGACCTCAGCTAAGTCTTCCTTATAACTCTTGCTCAGCTTTAGCGCCTACTAAGATTATTTTAAACCTTCCCCTTTCTCCTCTGTTTCCACTTTTGTTACCATTAGTAGCAGATAACAATTTTCTCTTAATTAGATAAAACAAAAACAAAAACAAAAAAAAGCACCAAATCTGGAAGTACTAAAAAAATAGTATGAAAGATGTCCCCCTCCTGTCCAAAGAGAATCTAGCCTCCAGGATCTGAGTTACCTAGCCTCCGGGATATGTTCCTCGGTCAACGCTTCCTTCTCATTCTCTAGGTTCAACTTGGGCTTTCTGTACATCTCCACAGGCTTCTTTCTCTCAGCTTATAAACATGCTCAGTTATAGTCACTCAAGAAAAAACTTTAATATAGTTGTACTACATGTTCATCTTTTAAGATCTGCCCCATGTCTTTCTTCTCTTAGCATTATTTTCTTTTGTCGTTGCATTTTTTAATAGACAATTTTATGTTTACAGCAAAATTGAGGAGAAAGTACAGCTCAGCTATGAACCCAAGCACTCCTTTCCACACAAATGCACAGCCTCTTCCTCTATCATCATGCCCCTCTAGTGTGGTGGTTTTGTTATGTAGATAGATCAAGATTGACCCATCATTATCACTCAAAATTTATGATTGCATTAGAGTTACTATGTGCTACAATTTTATGGGCTTTGACAAAGGTATAATGAGTGAATCTACCATTGCAGTATCATACAAAGTATTCCCATTGTCCTAAAAATCACCTGTGTTTCACCAATTCATCTATTTCTCCTCCCAAACTCTAGTAACTACTGATATTTTTACTGTCTATAGTTTTGCCTTTTCTAGATTGCTATATATTTAGAATAGTATAGTATAGAACCTTTTCAGATTAGCTTCTTTCACTTAGTAGTGTGTATTTAAGCTACTCCATGTCTTTTAGCTCATTTATTTCTAGTGCTGAATAATATTCCATTGTATCACATTTTATTTATCCATTACCCATTGAAGGACAACTTGATTTCTTCCAAGTTTTGGTAATTATAAATAAAGTTGCTACAAAGATCCATGTGAAGGTTTTTGTGTGAACATTGGAAGTTCACTTCTTTGTGTAAATACCAAGGAGCACAACTGATGGATCATATGGTAAGAATATATTTAGTTTTGTAAGAAACCACCAAATTATCTTCCAAAGTGACTATACCATTTTGTATTCTGACCAGCAATGAATGAGAGTCCTTGTTGCCCCACATCCTTATCAGCATTTGGTGTCATGTTTTGGATTTTAGCCATTCCAATAGATGTGTCACATTGTTTTAATCTGCAATTCCTGAATATAATTTTAGCATCTTTTCATATGCTTATTTGTCAGCTGTATACCTTTTCTGATGAGATGTATGTTCAGATCATCACCCCACCCCTTTTTAAATAAAGTTGTTATTTTTCTTATTATTAATTTTAAAGAATTCTTTGTATATTTTGGCCAACAGTTCTTAATCAGGTATGGCTTTTGCAAATGTCTTCTCCCAATCTGTGGCTCATCTTCTCATTTTTTTGGCAGTGACTTTTGCAGGGCAAAAGGTTTTCATATTAATGTGGTCCAATAAAGCAATTTGCTTTCATAGATTGTGACTTGTGTGTTGTATATAAAAAAAAGTCACTGAAAACCCAAAGCCATTTTCTCTTATCTTCTAAAAAATTTTTAGTTTGCATTCTTTTCTTAAAGTTTTTTATTTTTCTGTTTCTAAAACTAATATGAGGTGTGATCACAAAATACGGTGAATGTTTAAATAAAAAATTATTACCGTAAAAGACACATTGCCATTAATCCCCCTCAAAATATGCCCCCTCCCTTTGCACACACTTATCCCATCATTCTTGCCACTTTCCGAAGCAGTTCTGGAACCCTTTTTTGTGAGTGTCTTTAGTCACACTGTCATGGCTGCCTCAATGTCCTGAATTATTTTTTCTTTGGGGAAGAGCCAGGTGTCACCCAGTGCCAGATCCAGTGAATAAGATGGATGAGGACACACTTTAATGTTTTTATTTGACAAGAATTGCCATCTACCAGAATCTATGTGTGACACAGAGTATTGTCATGATGAAGGATGATTTATGGTACACTTTAAAACACACCTTCTCTCAACCATAACTCACACCTGGCTGACTGCACTGAACAAGTTGGAACTTGTCACACACTGTTACTAAGGTTTGATGTGTTGCTTCCCATATTGAAGATCCCTGCCTTTCCATTGGATGGCACTCGGCAGCAGCATTCACCATATTTCTTGGTCACAATGGAAAGGCTCCGTGTCACATATTGCTTCTGGTACAGCAATTTCTGTCAAATAAAAACATTCTGGTGTGTCCTCATCCACCTTATTCACTGGATCTGGCACCATGAGATTTCTGGCTCTTCCCCAAAGTCAAAATGACCATAAAAAGTAAACATTTTGAATTGATTCAGGACATCGAGGCAGCCACAATGGAACAACTAAAGACACTCATGAAAGAGGACTTCCAGAACTGCTTCAGAAAGTGCAAGAATGATAGGATAAGTGTGTTTGAAGCAACGGAGAGTATTTTGAGGGGGATTAATGGTAATGTGTCTTTTACTGTAATACATTTCAAAAATTTAAACATTCATTTCATTTTTTTTTAAGATTTTTATTGGGGAATTGGGGGATGGGAACAGCGTTGGGGAATCGGGGAAGGGGAACAGACAAGTTGCTGTCCTTTTGTTCTTCAGTCTAGTTGTGGAGGATGTTGCTTCACTGGCCCAAGTTGGCACCATCATTGCACTCTTCCCAGGTGAGGCAGATCAGTCGCTGGCTTCTGGATGGCTGCTCACAGCGGCTGCAGGCCGCTCATGCTGGCTGCTGGCTACACACGGTAGCCCATGGCAACCCACTGCAGCTTCACTGCAGCCTATGCCGTTGCTGGAGACTCACAGCAGCCCTGCTCCAGGTTGAGCTGTTGTTCAGCATCTTAGCTGTAGAGGGCAGTGTTACTGACCCTCATATGTGGGATCCGAACCGAGGCCCTCTGGCGTCCCAAGCCAGCTCTTAACCAATGTGCCACTCAGCCGGCCCCATTTCATGTTTTGATCACACCTCATATATGACCATTGTGGAAAATATAAAAATAATATGAAGTGTAAAAATTATTCTTAGTATTTTTAGACTCGTGTGATGCTGCAGATTTAAAAAATGTACATAATGTGTGTGCATATGTGTATTTATGTATATGTGTACATTATGTGTGTGCATATACATACATATAATTATACATTTGAACAATTGAACAATGAGTGCATATGTTTTTTTAAATTTTTATTAAATTTATTGGGTTACAATGGTTAGTAAAATTCCATAGGTTTCAAGTGTACAATTCTATAATACATCATCTATATATCACATTGTGTACTCACTACCCAGAGTCAGTTCTCCTTCCATTACCATATATTGGGTTGTCAGAAAAGTCATGACACATTTTTGCAATGAAAAACATAAAAAAAAAATACGTCATGACTTTTCCAACAACCCAATATTTTACCCCTTTTACCTTCTTCTACCATCCTCCTCTCCCCTCACCCCCTGGTAATCACTAAACTGTTGTCTGCATTTATGAGTTTTTGTTTCTTTTTTTGTTTGTCTTATTTCTTTGTTGCCTTCAATTTTATATCCCACATGATTAGTGAAGTCATATGATTCTTGACTTTTTCTGACTGACTTATTTTGCTTAACATAATAATCTCAAGATCCATCCATATTGTGGCAAAATAGCACCTTTTCTTATGGCAGAGTAGTGTTCCATTGTGTATATATACCACATCTTCTTGTCTCCTTGGAATAAAGTCCTTATATTCAATTGTTGTGTCAAAGAAATGAACATTTTTAGGTTTTGAAAAATACAACTGTCATCCAAACAATGTATACATCTATTCCTATCACAAGTGTTTCATGAATGCCTTTTGTGATAATCCGAGCCAAAACTAGATGCAATTAGTTTTCAGATATTTGCCAATGTGATAGAAAAAAATGGTATCTCAGTGTTATTTTAACTTACATTTTTTGTTACAACTAAAATTGAATGTTTTTCATATATTAGTCATTTATATTTTTGTCTTAAAAATTGCCTGTTCTTATGACTTGCCCATTTATTTTAATCTTTCTTACTAATTTACTAATATTTAAGAATATTTATTGCTGCCAACAGATATATGAAAAGAATGCTCAACTTCACTAGCTGTTAGGGAAATGCAATCAAAACCACAATGAGATATCACCTCACAGCTGTTAGAATGGCTATTATCAACAAGACAAATATTAACCGGTGTTGGAGAGGCTGTGGAGAAAAAGGAATCCTCATACACTGTTGGTGGGAATGTAAATTGGTTCAGCTGCTATAGAAAACAGTATGGAGGTTCCTCAAAAAATTAAGAATAGAATTACTGTATGATTCAACAATCTCTCTCCTGGGTATCTACCCAAAAAATCTGAAAACATTTATCTTTGAAGATATATGCACTTTGATGTTGATTGCAGCATTATTTATGGTGGCCAAGTCATGGAAACAACCAAAGTGTCCTTTGATAGATGACTGGATAAAGAAGATGTGGTATGTATACACAATGGAATACTACTCTGCCATAAGAAAACATGAAATGCTGCCATTTGTGACAACATTGTTTCAATTACAGTTGACATACTGTATGTTAGTTTAAGGTGCACAGCACAGTGATTAGACATATCACTTAAGAAGTGATCACCCCAATAAATCCAGTACCCACCCATCTGACACCATACATATTATAGGTATTACAATACTACTGACTATATTCCCCATGTTATAATCTACATCCCCATAACTATTTTGTAATTACAGATTTTTACCTTTTAATCTCCTCCCTGCTTCATCTATCTCCTCAACACTCCCTAATCATCAACCATCGAAATGCTCTCTGTATCTATGAGTTTATTTCTGTTTTGTTTGTTCATTTATCTATATTCCACATATATGTGAAATCATATGGCATTTGTCTTTCTCTGCCTGACTTACTCCACTCAGCACACTAGCCTCTAGGTCCATCCATGTTGTTGCAGATGGCAGTATTTCATTTTTTTTTTTATGGCTGAGGAATAGTTCATTGTATATACCAGAGGTGCCAAAAAAAGGTATACATATTTTAAAAGATGTTGTCTATGCTCAAGAGTAGTTTCCATAATCAAAAGTGCCTGGATGCTGATGGTAACCCCTTTGAGCACCTCTTGTAATTGCAGAAGTCAAACGTGACTTGTATTCATCTTTTTTTATTGATATATACTGAGTACTACAATTAATACACCTTTTTCCTTTCTTAAAATGTGTATATATATTTTTTGTACTCTCTGTATGTACCAACTCTTCTTTATCCATTCATCCATTGATGGACACCCAGGTTGCCTCAATATCTTGGCAATTGTAAATAATGCTGCAATAAATATATGGATGCATGTGTACCTTCAAAGAAGTGTTTTGGGTTTCTTACGTGTGGGATTACTTGGTCTTTTTTTGTCTTTTGTTTTCAAGTCTATTTTTCCTAGTATAAGTGTTGCTACCCCAGGTTTTTTTGTTTGTTTCTGTTTTCATGAAATATTTTCCTCCATCCTTTATTTTTAATCTCTGTGTGTCTTTTGATCTGTAGTGAGTCTTTTGTAGGCAGCATATGTAAGGGTGTTCTTTTTTTATACATTCAGCCACCCTATGTTTTTGATTAGAGCATTTAATCTCTTTACATTGTTGATAGATATATAGTTATTGCCATTATATTATTCATAATTGTGATTTTTTTATCTTAAAAAAGTCCCTCTAATATTTCTTGTAATACTAGTTTGGTGCTGAAGAACCCCTTTAGCTTTTTCTTTTCTGGCAGCTCTTTATCTGTCCTTCATTCTAAATGACAGCTTTGCTGGGTAGACTAATTTTGGTTGTAAGTCCTTTGCTTACCATTTTATTTATTTCCCTCTCTATTTGTCCTTGTCTTGCCTTTCAAAATTGAATTTTGTTTTTGTATTTTCAATTTTTATTCCTATTCTTTGGATTTGGAAGCATTATTTTCTGTTTATCTTGTTTTACTAGTTACCCATATAATTTTACCATGCACACTTAAAGCCTGATATTAATAGCTTTACCTCCAACTAAAAATAAATTTAAAAACCTAGGAGACTTAAAATTTTATTCTACACTCCCAGTCAAATATGCATGTTAATTTTATACAGTATTTAACTCTAACTACAATAAATATTCATACTTAGCTTATTAATAGAAAGAATATATTAATTAGATAATGGTTGTTTAGGTTTAATTACACATTTATCAATTTTCTTGATCATAGTTTAGTCTTTTCTTTTTTATTATACTTCTCTTCCAGAAGAACATCCTTTAGAAATCCCTTTGTTGTAACTCTGTATCAAACACATACACACACACACACACACACACACACACACACACACACAAACCCTGCATAAAAAAAATCTGATAGTCATTATTTTGCTCTTGTTCATAAAAGATAGTTTTGGAAATTACCCAATTCTGAATTATGATGCTTTTTTTTGTTTCAGCATGTTGAAAACATTATCTAGGTCATCAGTGATATCTCTGTTGCTAAATCCATTGGTTGATTTTCAGTCATCATCTTGATTAGACATTTATGACACCTGCTTATTTTATGTCCCACATAAAATGATTAGCCACTTTCATATTTTTCATCTTGTAGTGTCTCTGTGGTGTATTATAATTTCTTCAAATCTGTCTTCAAATCTGTGTCTAAGTTGAATTGAATTTATTGTTATTGTAACAACTATACTTCTAAAAGCTCTATTTTGAATTTTTACATAATCTCTTATCGTCTGCTTATTCTATGACTCTTCCTGCTAGTTCTTTATTATCTCACATATTGTTTGTAATTACATATCTAGAAGTTCAAATATCTAAAATCCATGAGGGTCTGTGTCTTTTATTTGTTGCTTCTGATGACTCTCTAAAAGTCATTATTTTTTTCCCCATTGTGAGTTTGGTGATCTCTGATTATAAGTTATATTTGGTTTATATTAGACTGAAAATTCTAGGAGCTGGAATTGTGGGTGACAATTTCCTTCAGTAAGTATTTACTTTGTTTATGCTTGTTTTTAGAAAAACAGGGATGTTACCACTGTGGAACTGCTCTTCGCTCCTTCTAGCTTCCCAGGTTTAATTTAGGAGAACCAGAGTTAGTCCGTGACCCGATTGCTCGCCTAACTGAATAATATCATCCCATGTTGTTATGTGAGCCCTTATGTGTATACTCACAGATTGTTGTTTCCATCTTAGTAATGTATTTTTTAAAGTTTTTCTCCCTTCCTTCTTTTCTTCCTTCCTTCCTCTCTGCCTTTCTTTTTGTTTTCCTTGGGGATTTCCCATCTATCCTGTTTGCATAACAAATCAATACATGTTATATTTTATAAAGAATCTAGTTATTTTGTAGGAATGGGACCTAGTACAATATCTAGTTCACTATACAGCAGGAGGTGAAAGTTAATACCTTTAATTTGTTATTGTTATGTTTATAGAAGCTTTCATGATTGGGTTAAAAATGTTTTTTTTTATGGTTTCTTCTGCCTTCACTTTGATATTAGATGAATATTCACATATATATTCTTTGGTTCTTTTATAATTATCTTTTAATTCAATTTTTTAATATACATGGAATTTATTCTGGTATACAGATTTAAATATCAAGCTGCATTTTTCCCTTAAATAGCAAATACATTGCTCCCACTATTTATTAAAAATCTACCATTTCCTTGCTGATTTGAAATGCTACCTTTATTGTGTTTTAAATACTTAACCTGTACATAAGATTATTTCTAGTCTTTCTATGTTTTTCTATTGATATAGCTATTATTTTAATACATTTTCAATGAAAAAAACTATGCATAATTTTCTACTTCCTTCTGTTCCACTCTTTTATCAATTGTAATCAGGTTTCTGCATCTATCACTTCCATAAACTTCTCTTGCTAAGTTTGTAGATTCCCAATACAAAGGACACGGTCTGCTGATTGTCTCACCTAACCTCTCTACAGTGGTGAATATTACTGATCCCTCTTTCCTTCCTGATATATTTAATTAGTAACTTTCCTGATACCATAGAATCTCATTTTCAGTAAAGTTTATAAGGACCTATGTAGTCCCCTGTCCAGAGATGGTTTTAGAATCACAGAATGTTAGGAGTGGAAAGTTTCAAATCACCAGTTACCCAAACAATAATATCATAATCACTTGAAAATAATTTTAAAAATGCATATTTCTGAGCCCTTCTCACACATACATTATGATTGAACATGCCTGAGATGGAACCAGGAGGTAATTTTAAATGTTACTTGAATGATTTGACACATATTCAAGTTGTGAATCAGTAATCCAGTTCAACCTTATTAGTGCATAAGTCAATAAACTGACACACAGGTATCTATCATAAGATTTTTTAAATGAGTGGACCACTTGGCATGATCCAGCCAAGCCTCTTATTTTGCAAATTATTAACCTGAGATGAAAATGTAATGATACTGCTCTAAAGTGGGAAATCCTGAATTATTTGCTGTGGCTGAATCCTAAGCAAATGGATAACAATCTTCATAAAAATATTTTTCAGTAGATACTATTGTTTTTCTTTTTTTTTCCATTTTTTTTTTAATTGGGGAATTGGGATGAGAACAGTGCTGGGGAATTGGGGGAAGGGAAACAGACAAGTTGCTGTCATTTTGTTCTTCAGTCTAGTTGTGGAGGACGTTGCTTCACTGGCCCAAGTTGGCACCATCATTGCGCTCTTCCCGGGCCAGGCACATCAGTTGCCGGCTTCTGGACGGCCGCTCACGGCAGCTGCTGGCTACACACAGTAGCCCATGGCAACCCACTGCCAAAGGGGCTGCAGCCTACGCTGTCGCCTGCAGCTCACAGCAGCCCAGCTCCAGGTTGAGCTGTTGTTCAGCATCTTAGCTGTAGAGGACAGTGTCACTGGCCCTCATATGTGGGATCCGAACTGGGGCCCTCTGGCGTCCCAAGCCAGTTCTTAACCATCGCACCACTCGGCAGCCCACTATTGTTTTTCTTAATTTAGAGATGAGAAAACTGATATCTTGAGATGTGAACTAACTTTTCCAAATTCACATAATTACCAAAGACTTAGCTGAAATTCAATCCTAGGAACTGTGAGCTTGTTCTACATTGCTGCTAGAAGTCTGCTCAACTCATACCTTTTGCCCCTGACTTTTGAATACATACACTTTAGATAAAAATAAATAAAATCTTTGTTTCCCATCACCGTGCTTTAAGAGAGGATGGAAAAGATAAGTGTTGTGAAGGTAAATTACAGAAATCATTCTAGGAGGGAGAAATGGTAACAATTCTTTTTTTTTCTTTTTATTAAAGTTCATTGGGGTGACAATAATTAATAAGGTTACATATTGGGTGTTGGAAAAGTCATGATGTATTTTTTCTGTTTTTCATTGCAAAAATATATCATGACTTTTCCAACACCCCAATAGGCTTCAAGTGTACAATTCTGTAATACATCATCTATATATCGCATTGTGTGTTCACCATCCGGAGTCAGTTCTCTTTCCATCACCATATATTTGATCCTGTTTACCCTCATCTACCACCTGCCTTCCTTGTTACCCTCTGGTAACCACTGAACTATTGTGTATATCTATGAGTTTTTGTTTCTTTATATATTAGACTTGTTCCTTGTTGCTTTCAGTTTTATATCCCACATATCGGTGAAATCACATGGTTCTTGACTTTTTCTGTCTGACTTATTTCACTTAGCAAAAAATTCTTTGAGTTACTCTTTTCCTCCTGAAATACCTCCTGTTTATGACTCAACTGTTAAATTCGTACAGCAAGCAATACTTATTGAGCCTTTGCTGGGTGCCAGATACACTGCTAAGCACTGGAGGTATAATAGAGAATAACATACATATGGCACTTTTCCTCACAGGGAAAACAAATAATCAGGCAACTTTAAAAGCATGTCAAAATTGTACTCATTACTTTTGTCAGATCCCCAACAGCTCCACTCTGAGAAATCCAAAAAACAAACAAACAAACAAACAAACAACAAACACCCTTAAACTTTCCATGATAGGTTGAATGGGACTTTTCTTTTAACTGATAACTGAAGCATTAACAAAAAACAAATAGGGCTAAAAACAGATAATAAGAGTGAGCTAGTAAAAAAAAAGTAAATGGAATATAACCGTGGAGGTAGCCTCATTGTTCAATGAGAAAAATGTATTTTCAAGGCAAGTTAGGCAAAACAAAAACAAAAGAAACTCCCTATATACTCTATAAATTCTCAAGTTATTATCTTGCCATTTTTGAAAATCCAAACTGGATAAATATGTCTTCTTATGCAACATAGTCCTTTGTATTGAACTGAAACTTTTCCTAAAAATGAGTGCCTTGAAGGTTTTTTAAATAATTAAATGGAACCAGATTGTACATTTAAGGGGTAAAGAAATTTCAATACAATGGGATTTGCAGCACAATAGGGTAGGCACAGAATGTTGTGAGCATATATATACCTGAAGGTCATCTTCCATGGTCTTTTGGAGCATCTGGATAACCTAACCCATAAAGATAGGCTGAACAAGGCAAAGGAGAAGTGTACATGAGGGTGTTCCAGGCTGGGAGAAGAGCTTGTGGGGAACTATGCAAAGGAATAAGAACTTATTAAATTTGGGAAACTTGAGTATAACTTAGCAGAATGCTGGGAAGTATGGAGAAGGGGCCTGTAGTGACAGAAGATCAGGGTGGAAAGGTGAACAGGGTCAAAATATTAAGGTCTTTGGTGATCATACTGTTGAGTTTTGGTTTTATGTTGAAGGCAATTGTAGTGAACAGAATAAATCAAGGTAAAGAAGATCTTATTGGAAGCATGGAAAGAGCTCTTTGGTTGAGTGTGGAGAATGGATTTTAAGAGCGGAAGACAAGTGCTGGAGAGGCCAGTGAGGAGGCTGGTGTCCAGTTGAGAAACGATGGTGCCCCGAGGAGAACAAGAATTTTAAGCACATGATAAATTGTGTGTGGAGGAGAAGTACAGACAGAGGATTCAAGGAAGACAGCAGTTTGGGGTTTTAGCAATTAGGGAGAGAATGGTGAAACACACAAGTATAGAGATCACAGGAAGAGAAGAGTGTTTGGTAGGTTTGGAGATATTCCTATAAGTTAATTTTCACATGTTAAGAAAAAAAAGACTCTGAAGAATTCTATACAAGTAAAGTAAAAGTAAAACCTTGTCGGGAAAGGACCAGGAGGGCAGTTTCCAGGCTCTCGGCCTCACGTGGAAAGGTGCTGGCTCAGTTATTAGATGGCCATCAGCTGTAACCAGTTGGCCATTAGGTACTATTGTTTTGCATATAACTGCCACACCTGCGTTAGCAAGCACGGGTGTCATGGATGGTGCTTATCCTGCGGATCCTACTTCCTGTGACTTGCCTGGCCACCAGTGAGACTGTGGTGCAGGAAGACCCCTTGTTGGGGTATTGACAGATGTTTGCTTCTTGTGTCTCGAATAGCTGTCATCGAGAATATAATATGGTGGTATGAACCACCTATATGTGGCTCAGTTGTTGTTCCTTTTTGGCCTCACCGAATCCTGCATTCACCTGCCAGGAACTGAGCCCCAGCATGACAAACCGCTATACTTATTAGTATTTTATTTATAATTGTATTGAAATCATAACTGATAGCTTAAGAAGTCAGTGTCTTGAAAAATGTTGGCTAAAATTGAGTCTTTAACCTTAAATGTAAGAATTTGAAATTTAAATATATTTGTAGAATTTCAGAAAAAAGTTTAGATGTCTGTGGAGCATTCAAACAGATATTAGACATTTAAATACAGGTCTGATGTTAAAATGTAAACTCTATCTAAATGTTTACATGAAGGAATTGTTTCCAAAATCAGAACAGTTTTATGTGTTATGAACTGGTAAACCTACATTAAACAGGTGTAAGTATTTCTTCTAAATTGTCAGAGGAAAGCACTGGGAGGGAAGAAAGAGGGGGAGGAAGAACAGGAAGGAGAAAGGGAGTGAGGAGAGTAAATTTCACAATGATTATGTCTCCAATATTCTTCTACAAAACATTTACATTAGCTGCTTCCCTGTAACCTGTTATGTATATAATGTCCTTATTTTGCAGAGCTCTCAACCCAGGCCTTCTAATTCCAAGTCCAACACTTTTTCTATTATATTTCACTTCTTTCTGTATAAAATAACTGTATAGAGGATCAAAAACAATTAAATTAAGAAATAGGCAGAGGACTTAAATAGACAGTTCTCCAAAAAGGACATACAGATGGCCAGCAGACACATAAAATATGTTCAACATCACTAATTATCAGGAAAATGCAAATAAAAATCACAGTGAGATACTGCCTCACACCTATTAGGTTGGCTATTAGTAATACATTAAGGAAGAGCAAGTGTTGACGAGGATGTGGAGAAAAGGGAAACCTCATGCACTGTAGGTGAGATTATAAATTGGTGCATCCACTATGGAAAACATTATGGAGGTTCATCAAAAAATTAAAAATACAACTACCACAAGACTCAGCAATTCCATTTCTGGGTATTTATTGGAAAAAATTCAAAACACAAAATCAAAAAGATATATGCACCCATATGTTCATTGCATAATTGTTTATAATAGTAAAGATATAAAAGCAACCTAAGTGTCCATTGATAGACCAATAAATAAAGAATTGGTGGTACTTATATACAATAGGATATTAGTGAACCATAAAAAAGAATGAAACTTTATCACTTGCAATAACATGGATGGACTTAGAAGGTATTTTGTTAAGTGAAATAAGTTAGACAGAAAAAGACAAATGCTATATGAACTCTCTTACACGTGGAATCTAAAATTAAATAAATGAATAAACCAAAATCCACATACGAGAGAACAGATTTGTGGTTGCTAGAGGCAGGAGGAGGGGGTCAAGGTGGGAGAAATGGGTGAAGGAGATCAAAATGTTAAAAAGATAAAAAATGAGATAAATTAAAACTAAACAACAGAAATCCAACAAAAATTTTAAAAACAAATCCCAAGCAACCAAAGCAGATATCACCAAATTCATGCAAAAAAAATTCATTAAAAAGTAAGTTTTCCTCAAAATATAGAGCCTCTACTGAAATCATTAATCAAAATTTATATTATTCGATTCAATTAATTCATTCAGTCATTCATACAAATATTTAAAACTTTCATTTAAGTCTTAGGCCATGGAAATAGGAAGAAGAAAACAGATTAACTAGTTCACAAATCTAGTGTGCAGTCTGTTGACTATGTTATGGAAATATGAATCTTCTCCAATTTCATATTTGCAACTTCCCCATTTACTAAAATATATGTGTTTTGCCCAAATCAATATTCATGGTGCTTTCCTGGTTGTTCACAGCATTGCAGAGCAGTGAAAAATTGAGTTGCCTGATGTGCATATTCTCAGCTGAGTCTAAAGTGGAATCCAGCCTTCTTGTTTGTGTTCTCATGCTGCAGACAATTGTCCTTTCTGTAGTCTATGCAGTACTATGTTTTTCCCATTTTTTTGTGCTTTTGTTGGTGGTTTTGATGTTTAAAATATGCCCCAAGATAGTGCTGAAGTGCTATTTAGTGTTCCTAAGTGCAATAAGGTTGTGATGTGCCTTATGGAGAAAATAAATGTGTCAGGTAAGCTTTGTTAAGGCATGAGTTATAGTGCTGTTGGCTGTGAGTTCAATGTTAATGAATCAGCAATATATATTAAATAAGGTGTATTCATATAAAAACACACATGAAACAAGGTTATATATCTATCAGTTGGCAAAAATGTTATGACAATAGGCTCACAGGAACCTAACATTTTATTTCCCCTAGGAGCATTGGCTCAGCATTTCAGTGTTCATGGTGACTTTATAGAATATAACTACCACAAATAATGAGAATCAACTCTATGTATAACATCTGTGGGAGAGTGCATTATTCAAGGTGGCTTCATAAAAGAAGTATGATTAAGTAAAACTGGAGGGGGGTGGTAGATGAGGGTAAAGGGGATCAAATATATGGTGTTGGAAAGAGGACTGACTGTGGGTAGTGAACACACAATGTGATATATAGATGATGTATTACAGAATTGTACACCTGAAATCCAATGTGTGTTGCAGGCCATGCAATTGATGTTAGGCAGTGATCTCATAAAATACAAGTCTTGAAGACTGCATGTATGTGTGTGTGTGTGTGTGTGTGTGTGTGTGTGTGTGTGTGTGTGTGTAGTGTAAAAAAGGGTGGAGAATAGAATTCAATAAAATTGGGGGTTCAGGAATTAAAGGGCTATGGAACTGAAAACCCTTCTTGCTTCTGGTTTTTATCTGCCTTAATCATTATGCACCCTGATCATGCTCATTTCAAAACTGATCCAGAGCAACAATAGCAGTGAGCTTACAGAAAGTTAACAAATTCAGGATATAATTAGGAACTTTCCTTCTGATCCTTGAGTAGGAGAACCATTTTCTTTTATTACTTAAAAAGAAAATCCAAGATTTTGCACTTAGTTAAAAACACCCCCTTCCTAGTACACAAGCACAGTCAGACCCCAGGTCTTACCAGTTTAACTCTCAGCTATACATCTTCAATAGAATCATACTTTCTTGCATAACTCCCTTAGTGTCATTCACATAACACAAAAAAGTGAGACCTACAACGAATAACTCTATATTATGCATGCAAACTCCCTAGTTTGATTCCCCTCCTTTGAGAGAAGTTCAAATAGACAGATTGGATCAAAAACAAAACCCAACCATATGCTTCCTGCAAAAGACACATCTCACCTTCAAGGACAAATATAGACTCAAAGGGAAAGAGTGGAAATTGATACTCCTAGCAAACAATATCCAGGGAAATGTGGGTGAAACTATACTTATATCAGATTAAACAGACTTTAGCATAAAAAAGGTAACAAGAGACAAAGATGGACATTTCATAATGATAAAGGGGACAATAGAACAAGAAGATATAACATTTATCAACATATATGCCCCAAACCAGGGAGCACCAAAATACACACAGCAACAAGTAACAGAACTAAAGGGAGAAATTGACCAAAACACAATTATAGTAGGGGACCTAAATATATCATTGACAACTATGGATAGATCATCCAAACAGAAAATAAGTAAGGAAATATTAATCCTAAATTAATACATTAGACCAAATGGACATAATTGATGTTTATAGGGCACTTCATCCTAGAACACCAAACTGTACATTCTTTTGTAATATACATAGAACATCCTCAAGCATAGGCTATATATGAGGACATAAAGATAGCCTCTGCAAATTTAAGTATATTCTGTGATCACAAGGCTTTGAAATTGGATATCAACTGCAAAAAGGAAGCAGGAAAACCCACCAATATGTGGAGATTAAACAACATGCTTTTAAAGAATGACTGAGTCAAAGAAGAAATAAGAGGAGAGATCAAAAGACACATAGAAACTAGCAAGTATGAAAATACGTCCTATTAAAATTATTGGGATTCAACAAAATCAAGTAAGAGAGATATTTACATCATTACAGGCTATCTTAAGAAGGAAGAAAAATCCCACATAAACAGCTGAATATTATACCTTAAAGAACTAGGAAAAACAGAACAAATGAAACCTATGTCAAAAAAAGGAAGGAAAAATAAAATTCAGAGCAGAACTAAATGAAATAGAGAACAAAAAGACAATGGACAAAATTAATGCATCAAAAAGAACTGGTTCTTTGAAAACATTAATAAAATTGACAAATTCTTGGCTAGACACACTAAGATCAAAAGGAAAAGACACAAACAAAATCAGAAATGAGAGAAATCTATCTAAATAGGTAAATTATATCTATGCTTTTTGTGGTACCTTTGTAAACATTTCAGAGGAGTGTCCACTCTTGTTATGTGTTTTATCACTATGTGAGGTAGCCAAAAGTGTCTATTAAATTTGGTCACTAATCTTTCTTTAAAGCTACAAAATATAAATTAATTTTGTTTCATCATTAGAAAAGAGAAAATTTTTTTCAAATCAGGTTCCATTTTTTCAGGTTATTTTGGGGGGAAAAATGTGTAAGTACAGCTTGTAAAAGTTAAGTGTAGCAAAGTTTTAAACAGGCAACATAGCTATAGCTTTTAGTTAGCAAGTTAATCTCTCTATGTCTATTACCAAAGATACCACAGAAATACAAATGATCATGCAACAATATTATGAAAGACTGTATGCTACCAAATTCAATAACGAGGAAGAAATGCACAAACATATACCTTCCTACACTGAATCACAAAGAACTGGAAAGTCTAAATAGACCATTCAACAGTAAGGAAATTGAATCAGTCATCCAAAAACTTCCCAAAAGCAAAAGTACAGGATCAGATGGCTTCACTAGCGAATTCTACCAAACATTCAAAGGCAATCTAACACTTGTCCTCAAATTCTTTCAAAAAATTGAAGAAGAGACAATACTTCCTAACTAATTTTCTGAAGCCAGCATTTCCCTGATACCAAAACCCAGTAAGGATAACACAAAAAAGAAAATGACAGACCAATATCTCTGAAGAATACAGTTGCAAAATTCCTAGACAAAATTCAAGCCAATTGAATAAAACAATGTATTAAAAAGATTATACATCACAATCAAGTGGGGTTCATCTCATGGGCACTAGGATGGTTCAACATACACAAATCAATCAATGTGATATACCACATAAACAAAATAAAAGATAAAAATCATATAATTATATCAATAAATACAGAAATGGCATTTGACAAGATACAATATCTGTTTATGATTAAAATAGTTAATAAAATGGGTATAGAAGGAAAATACCTTAACATAATAAAGGCCATATATGACAGATCCTCAGGTAATATCATAACTAATAGTTAAAAACTGAAGCCTTTTGCTCTACATTCACTAACAAGACAAGGTTGTCCCTATAACCACTGTTATTCAACACAGTATTGGAAGTCCTAGCCAGAGCAATTGGGCAAAACAAGGAAATAAAAGGCAGGGAATGAAGAAGTTAAATTGTCACTTTTGGCAGATGACATGATTCTTTATATAGAAACCTCTAAAGCCTCCACCGAAAAGGTATTAGAAAAAAATAAAGGATTACAGGAAAGTTGCGGGCTACAAAATCATGTACATAAATCAATTGCATTCCTATATACTAACAGTGAAATTTCAAAAAAAATAATAATAAACCCAATTCCTTTTGTAATTGCAATAAAAACAATACAATACCTAAGGAAATTATTGTATTGTTTTCACAAAGGATATGAAGGATCTATACACTGAAAACTATAGGGCAATTAAAAAAAATTGAAGAAGACGCAAAGAAATGGAAAGGCATTCTGTATTCATGGATTGAAAGAATCAACATAGTTAAAATAGCCATATAACCTAAAGCAATATGCAGATTTAATGTAATCCCCATCAAATCCCAATGGCATTTTTTATAGAAATAGAACAAAAAATCATCAGATTTGTATGGAACCACAAAAGACCTCAAATAGCCAAAGCAATCCTAAGAAAAAGAACAATGCTGGAGGCATCACACACCCTGACTTCAGCTTGAACTACAGAACAACAATAATCAAAACAGCAGAAACTGGCAGAAAAAAGACATATGGACCAATGGAATAGAATCGAAAACACAGAAATAAACCCACATAAACATGGATAGATAATTTTCAACAAAGGAGCCAAAAACATACGATAGACAAAAGAAAGCCTCTTCAATAAATGGTGCTGAAAAAATTCGAAGCTACATGCAAAAGAATGAAACTAGACTGCTATCTGTCACCATATACTAAAATTAACTCAAAATGGGTCAAAGACCTAAACATAAGACCTGAAATGATAAGCAGCATAGAAGAAAGCATAGGTACTAAACTTATGGACCTTGGATTTAAAAAGGTTCTTATGAGTTTAACCTCAAAAGCAAGGGAAGTGAAAGCAAAAAAAAAATGAATGGGACTATATCAAACTAAAAGCTTCTGATCCCGTTTACCCTCATATTCCATCCCCATTCCTCCTTACCCTATGGTAACCACTAAACTGTTGTCTGTCTCTATGAGTTTTTGTTTCTTAGTTTGTCTTGTTCATTTGTTACTTTCAGTTTTATATCCCAAATATGAGTGAAATCATATGGTTCTTGACTTTTTCTGTGTGACTTATTTCACTTAGCATAATAATCTCAAGATCCATCCATGTTGTTGCAAATGGCACTATTTTGTCTTTTTTTTTTTTGGTGGAAGATTAGTATTCCATTGGTATATACACCACATCTTCTTCATCCAATCATCTGTCGAAGGACACTTTGGCTGTTTCCATGTGTGGCCACTGTAAATAATGCTGCAATGAACATCAGAGCACATACATCTTTACAGACAAATGTTTTCAGATTTTTTGGGTCTATACCCAGGAGAGGGATTGCTGGGTCATATGGTAATTCTATTCTTAATTTTTTGAGGAATCTCCATACTGCCTTCCATAGAGGCGGCACCAATCTGCATTTCCACCAACAGTATGAGAATTCCTTTTTCTCCACAGCCTCTCCAACACTTACTATTATTTGTCTTGTTGATGATATATAGATGACATATTACAGAATTGTACACTTGAAACCTATGTAACTTTAGTAACCATTGTCACCCCAATAAGTTTTAATTAAAAAAAAGTGAATCCCTCATAGTGACTTGAAACCTGAGTTTAATCACCCAGAGGTCCATGGAATCTCAAAAAGAAAAACAAACCCAAAACAACAACAACAAAAACTAAACAAACAAATAAAATTAAAAGCTTCTGCACAGCGAAAGAAACCATCAACAAAATGAAAAGGTAACCAACAGAATGAGAGAAGATATTTGCAAATAATGCCTCCCATAGGTGTTAATATGCAAAATAAATAAGGAACTCGTACAACTCAACAAGAAAAAAACAAAAAAATCTAATTAAGAAATGGACAGAGCACCTGAATATGTTGTCTCCCAAGAAGACATATAAGCAGCCAATAGATATATGAAAAATGCAAAAATTCACCAGCTATTAGTGAAATGCAAATCAAAACCACAATAAGATAACACCTCACACCTGTTAGAATGTCTATGATGAACAAAATAAATAATAACAAGTTTTGGAGAGGCTGTGGAAGAAAAGGAACTCTCATATATTGTTCGTGGCAATGTAAATTGGTACAGCTGCTATGGAAACATTATGGAGGTTACTCAAAAAATTCAGAATAGAATTACATATGACCCAGCAATCCTTCTCCTAGGTATCTATCCAAAAAAATTCTGAAAACACTTACCCATAAAGATATATGTACTCCAATTTTCATTGCAGCATTATTTACAGTGGACAACACATGGAAACAACCAAAGCATCCTTCCATAGATGACTGGATAAAGAAGATGTGGTATATATACTCAATGGAATACTATTCTGCCATAAGAAAAGATGAAATGTTGCCATTGTGAAAACATGATGGATCTTGAGATTGTTATGTTAAGTGGAAGAAGTCAGAAAGAAAAAGTCAGGAACTATATGACTTCACTCATATGTGGGATATAAAACTGAAGGCAACAAAGGAACAAGACAAATAAAGAAACAAAAACTTATAGACACAGACAACAGTTTAGTGGTTACCAGAGGGTAAGGGGTCAAATATATAGAGACGAAAGGAGAACTGATTCTTGGTGGTGCGCACACAAGGTGATATATAGATGATGTATAATAAAATTGTACACCTGAAACCTATGCAGTTTTACTAACCATTGTCACCAAAATAAATTTAATTTAAAAAAGAAATGGGGGCCGGCTGAGTGGCTCAGTTGGTTAAGAGCTCGCTCAAGAGTTTGAGCTCTGAGCAACAGTGGTTCAAGTCAGCCCGAGCTGAGCAGCCGTGAGCTGCCAACAGGTGGCGGGATGGCTCAGCTAAAAAAAAAAAAGAAATGGCTATTATTTATGATTTTATTTTCTAGTTTTATTCTTCTTAATTTGAGTTTTAATTACTGCTCACTATTTTATCTTCTGAAAAATGTTCTATCAGTACCTACCTCCGCAAAGTTGGCCACAGCTTTTCTAACTTTATTTCTTAGAACACTACTAATGTGTGGTCATTGTGCATTATAAATTTATAAAAGGCCTAAGGACTGTATATTTATAGTAACTATATAGAACATGATAAGAGTTTTATTGAAATGTGGTCTCTAAATCTTCATAACCCATATTCCCCAGTAGAAACCTCTTATTTATTTATAGGCCATGTATTTTGCTGTGTTCAGGCCTAATTACATGTTCTTCTCCCCTTTCTCTCCCATACCTTGTTCTCAGGCAGACAAACACTTGCAAACATTCTAAATTCATTTTTTAAAATTTTGTGTGAAATAAAATTTTCCTATTTGAGTCAATCATTTCCCAGCAATAGTAGCCTAAAGATCTCCTTTTTCCCAATGAAAAGAACCATCAAATTGTTTTTTTAACAAAAAACAAAAATGTAATATCCACCTTGAGAGAAATTCATATGTCATCCTGGAACAAAGCACAGTCAACTTTCAAATGAGAAATGTTTTCGTATATTCCATGCTTACTGAACAAAAATAACAGAATACAAAATAAAGTATACTAGAAAGAGTAGTAGGCTAAACATCAGAAGACAAAGATTTAGTATAGATTTTTTTCATTAAGATACATGACTGTAAGTAAATCATTAACCACTCTGAGCTTTACTTCCCCATCCATACCATATATATATATATA
>NW_017732131.1:0-9047 GCF_001890085.2 Hipposideros armiger | reverse complement strand
TCAGCATCTTAGCTGTAGAGGGCAGTGTCACTGGCCCTCATATGTGGGATCCGAACTGGGGCCCTCTCGCGTCCCAAGCTAGCTCTTAACCATTGCGCCATTTGGCTGGCCCCAATAAATATATTTTAACCACCTGTTATGTGTAGGGTTGAGTGTTCAAAGGTAAGACAGCTCTATGCCAAAGGAAATATTTGTTTACTGATTGGATTATACTTGACAGTTTTTAGGGAACCTTTTATGTTTGGCATAAAGGAGACATATTCTTGCTCAGTGCAGGCTGTAAAGATGGGAGTAGAAACACATTGTCTTATTCATGCTTCCAATGGCAAGTGGCAGATAAAACATCCCGTGACACCATGTCATCTGATGATCCTAGGTTTGATTATAAGCAAGTCTTTTATTTCCAGAGAGAAATGAGTTCCAAGAAAAAAAAAATCATAAAATTTTTTTTCTTAATATTATTCCAAAGTGGGAAAAAAGATGAAGAAAATAAATTGTGGAAATGATGAGGAAAACAAAAACATACTCTAGAAAAAGTGAAAATAAGTTATTGAGAAAAAACAAAAATTTCCTTCAACATGAGAAGAAAAAAATAAGATCAAAGACTGGCAATACAATTATTTTAATTAAACACAAAGAATGAAGATGTCCTATGATGAACTGCACAAAAAGATACTATTTTCTGATCTAAACTCTCTCCTATTCAGAAATTTTCTCAGGGCAAGTTTAATGTCTTTGTTTCTTAAGCTGTAGATTAGAGGATTCATCGTGGGAACTGCATTGGTGTAAAAGACAGAAGAGATCTTTCCCTCATTCATAGACCCAGCAGAAGATGGTTTGAGGTACATAAACGCACATGATCCAAAGAACAGAGAAACAGCAATGATGTGGGAACTGCAGGTGCTGAAGGCTTTGGCCCTGCCTTCCTTGGAGCTGATGTGTAGGATGCTGGAGAGGATGAAGCCATAAGAGGCAAATATGGTCAGACTAGGCACAATGATATTAATGCCCACTACAATGAAAACTACCAGCTCATTGATGTAGGTGCTGGTACAGGAGAGCTGGAGCACAGGGAGGATGTCACACAAATAATGGTTGATGGTGTTTGCATCACAGAAAGTCAGTCTCAGCATGCACCCAGTGTGGGCCATAGAACCAGAAAATGCCATCAAGTATGAACCAAGCATAAGGTTGGAACACACTTTAGGGGACATGGCACTGTTATACAAAAGTGGGTTACAGATGGCCACATAACGATCATAGGCCATTGAAGTCAGCACATAACATTCAGAAATAGCAAAAAGACAAAAAAAGTAGAGCTGGGTCATGCATCCCATGTAGGAGATAATGTTCTTCTTTGATGTGAAGTTAATCAGCATTTTGGGTGTAAACACAGAAGAATAACAGAAGTCTATGAAAGACAAGTTAAAGAGGAAAAAGTACATGGGAGTGTGTAGGTGTGAATTTAACACAATTAGAGTTATCAAACCCAAATTTCCCAACACAGTGACTATATACATTACTAGAAAGAGGAAGAACAGGGGGAGTTGGAGCTCTGGTTGGTTTGTTAAACCCATGAGAATAAATTCAGTCACAATCGAGCCATTTCCAACAGCCATTCTTCTCCAAGGACATCTGTGGACACAGGAGAAAAGGGTTACGAGGAGAACAACTCATATCTTCCTGTAATATCTCATCCTACAAGTGAGTGTACACCCTGTGAATGCTTGAGACTAGCCCAATATGGACCCATACTATCTACCTTTACCATTACCATGATACTGAGTGACTCTAACTTAAACTTAGTGGAAGGCTATTTCCAATTTTTTGGAAATATTATTTCCCTTAATAAGATAAATATAGCAAAGGGCATCACCAACTGAGTGTACAGAGGGAAGGTTGTTCTTCCATATGCAAACATGACTGCTGGAAAAACCGAGATAAGCAAGAAATTTGGACAAGGATAGAGCTGTTCTTTCATCTCGACATTTCTTTATTCACTTCAACCCTCCGCTCACTAGTAAAATTCAAGGAAGTAACACAAGCAACCTAGTGCTGGACTCTAAAGTAGATTAGATTAGCCATAGTGAGGTAAGGACCAAGATCACTGTTTCAATTAAGAGGACAGTGTCTAGGAGAGGTTAAGTTATTGTCCCATGTCACTGAGTGAAATCCACAAATCTGTTGCAGTGAGAATTTGATCCATGGACAGGGGCCTTATTGACTGAGATACACTCTGATCCTCCAGTGTCTCTGAAACTCTCTGATCACCCCTCAAACAAAATTTTCTACCAGTTTCACTTGAATCTTGGAAATGCATAAAATGCAAAAAAATGGGCATATCTTGCATCCCTGGACTTTCATCTCAAGACAAAGAATATACATATTATAATTAATGGTATTCAGAAACTCACCCTTCTTAGGTCAGAAATTCATAGTGCTCTCTTTTCTTTGCTACTTATCCTCGTGGTCCTGGAAAGTCAATTTCAGGCTCTGAGGCTTGGACACCTTTGATTCCAAGAGGATACAGCCCAGACATGAATTCAGATAAGCCCTGTAAATGTTTCTGAACTGCAGATCATCATTTCTGATTATGACTTTGAGTCCTCTCAAGTAGCAGAGAAGAATAAAGCCTTTAGTAGTATCACATTTGCTACTTGATTATATATAGAAAATTCAATGTGTTTAATGATTTAATGCACTTGGTTATAAACAGGGTAGAAGCTCGCTCAGTCTTTTCCACAGGGAGCGTAAAAGAGAAATATGGTGATTATATATCTGGACTATGATCTATCATTAGTTCTTTAGGGATTCACTTCACTCTAAGGATTGTACCTCCCTCGATGCATACCCAAAGTAAACTCTCATATCTCTATTATCTTCACTTATGAAGGGAAATCTGCTGTATTTTTTTATTCCCTACTTATTCCTTATTCTAAATGGGAATATTTTCTGCAAGTGTTCTGCATCCATTCTTCCTCATTTCTTCAACTGAGAATTTGTACATACTGTAGTAACTCACTCCAGTTGTTCTCTCACCTGGGTCATCTCCAAAATAATTTGCTATGTTGTACACATTTCTAAAGTTTAAAATTTTAAACACCTACTGGAAATTTCTAGCTGACTGTCCTGTTGTATTGTTATATGTAAAATTTGCATAACTGAGGTTATCAATTTCTTTTTATTATAGAAAAGACTAGGGGTTATAGTGTTTAAGGATAGGTATATGAACCTTACCTGCCTACTTCCACTCTTACTAACTGTAATGCCTTGGACAAATTACTGAACCTCTCTTTTCCTCTGGTTCATCTCAGTAACAAGGATGGTAAAAATGGCATTTTTCTATCACAATTATGGGATGTTGTGATAATTCAATGAAAAGAAATTGTAAGTAAAATGATGACAACAGTGCCTGGCATATGGTAAATAGTCATAGCGGTCAGTGCCATTATGTATGTTCTTACAAATTTCAGTAGATTCTCAATCATAACACTCCTCTGACATTTTTTACCTTAATTCTTCTGTTCCCCTATAAACTAAAAGTTTTATAAGGACAAACATCTCTTTCATCTTGTTTACTACTTTGCTTATGAAGCTAAGAACAGTGCAGAGTACATGGAAGAGCTCAATAAATATTTCTGAAAATCATGTTTTTCTTGGCTGAAACCTTCAGAACATTCCGCATCTCTCACATGCTGAGTAACAGTGTCTACTACCACAATGACCCTCATCAGTGTCTCAGCCACCACACAAATTTTGGCTTCTTAGGTACTCACTGAACTATAGTGCTGAACTACAGGGACTCCTAACTATTATTTTAGCATTGTCCCACATAACCCATATTATTTAGCCATGTACACTGCTGGTAGAACAAACTTTGAAAGCACAGCTCTAGCCTTCCCTGGTTTCAATGGTTCTCCATTACCCACTGGACAATTGAAATTTTGTAGGAATAGTACAAGCCTCAATACCATGATTAAGACCTGGTTAAAATTAAAGAAAAATTAAATCAGAGTTATATTTGATGAGAAACTATTAAAGAACTAGTCTGATTGATTTATGTATTTTGTACATATTAAGTGCTGTACAACCTTTTAACCTTCCCACCAATGTAAGAAAGACTGTTCCAGAATGTTTACATTTCCGAGACCACAGGATATAATGAAGAAAGAACACAGGCCAGGTGAACCAAAGATAATATTTATAATTTAAGTTTACATCTGCATAACTTACCTTCTCATCATGATAAATTAGTTTCTCAGTTCAATGTCTCCACAAATGGACCATGAATGTCAATAAGGTGTTCATTTGTTAAATACAATATTTTTATTTAATATCTCTGAAATGTAAACTTCAGCTTATGTTACCAGAAAATTTGTAGCTACAAGTTATAGATGGCTCAATCAAAAAACCCTTTAAATAAGTGTTTATTTTTCTCACCTAGCAATAAATGTAAAGTGTCCTGGGTTTGATTCAGCAACACAATACTCTCATCAAGTATTTAGTCTCTTTCATTTCACTGTCCTCAGTCTGTTGGCCTTAATCCTCAGACTTTTCACCTCCTGGTCACAAAATGGCTGTCATAATTCAAGGAATCTCTTCAGAACACATATATATCCAAAAACAATAGTAAGCCACAAGCTAAAAGAACTCTGTTTCTATATATTTTATATCATTAAATAAATAATCTCCAGAAGCCGATAGATGACCTTTTTTTAATGTCTCTTCAATCATATGTCTATGCCACATGGCCGACCTACCTGCAAGAGGTACTGACAAAATGAGTCTCCCATTTTCAACCTCTATCAAAAAAGAAAGTTTCTGGTATTAAGAAAGCTGGAGGGATGATAAATAACCTCACATTACACCTTAAATAACTAAAAAAAGAACAAATGAAACCCAAAGTCAGGAGAAGGAAGGAAATAATAAAAATCAGAGCAGAGCTAAATGAAATAGAGAACAAAAAGACAGTAGAAAAAAATTAACATAAGAAGAGCTGATTGACAAACCCTTGGTTAGACTCATTAAGATAAAAAGAGATAAGACACAAATAAATAAAACAGAAATGAAAGAGGGGAAGTTACCATGGATGCCACAGAAAAATAAACGATCATCCAAGAATACTATGAAGGACTATATGCCTCCAAATTCAGTAACCTAGAAGTAATGTACATGTTTTTAGAAATATATAGCCTTCCTAGGCTGAATCATGAAGAATTGGAAAATATAAATAGAATGATCAACAGTAAGAAAATTGAATCAGTCATCCAAAACCTTCCCAAAAGCAAAAGTCCAGGATCAGATGGCTTCACTAGTGAATTCTACCAAACATTCAAAGAGGATCTAATACCTGTCTTACTTAAACTCTTCCTAAAAATTGAAGAACAGACAATAATCCCTAATTCATTTTATGAGGTCAACATTATCCTGATACCACAACCTGGTAAGAATAACACACACACACACACACACACACACACACACACACACACAGAGAGAGATATTTCCTTTATCTTTGGGTAAAGAAAGAAGCCATTGTGAGCCAGATCAGTGAGTGGGGAGGGTGTTCCAATACAGTTATTTGTTTACTGGCTAAAAACTCCCTCACAGGCAGTGCCCTGTGAGCTGGTACATTGTCATGATGCAAGAGCCATGAATTGTTGGTGAAAAGTTCAGGTCATCTAACATTTTCACTTAGCCTTTTCAGCACTCCCAAATAGTAAACTTGGTAAACTGTTTGTCCAGTTGGTACAAATTCATAATGAATAACCCCTCTGATATAAAAAAGAGGTTAGCAACATCATTGCAATGAGTTTGCAAACTTGTCAGACCTCGTATATGAATCTTACATTCTTACTCCCCCTCTTACTAAGTATAATACCTTGGACAAATTACTAAATCTCTCGGTTTCTCTGGTTCATCTTTGTAATAGGAATGGTAAAAATTGCATCTCTCTCATTGGGATATTGTGATAACTAAATGAAAAAAATGTAAGTAAAATGATTACAACAATGTCTGGCTTATAGTAAATAGACAATAAAGGTCAGAAGTCATTTATGTTGCTATAAATTCCAGTAGATTCTCTATCATAACACTCTATCAGACTTCTTTTTTGCCTTAATTCTTTTTTTTTTTTTTAAGATTTTTATTGGGGAATTGGGGGATGGGAATAGTGCTGGGGAATTGGGGGAAGAGGAACAGACAAGTTGCTGTCTTTTTGTTCTTCAGTCTAGTTGTAGAGGACGTTGCTTCACTGGCCCAAGTTGGCACCATCATTGCATTCTTCCCAGGTGAGTCAGATCAGTCACCGGCCTCTGGATGGCCGCTCACGGAGGCTTGAGGGCCGCTCACGCTGGCTGCTGTCTACACACGGTAGCTTATGGCAACCCACTGCAGCAGGGGCTGCAGCCTACGCCCACGCCAGTGACTCACAGCAGCCCAGTTCCAGGTCGAGCTGTTGTTCAGCATCCCAGCTGCAGAGGGCAGCGTCACTGGTCCGCATATGTGGGATCCAAACTGGGGTCGTCTGGCATCCCAAGCCAGTGCTTAACCGTCGCGTCACTCAGCTGGCCCTGCCTTAATTCTTGTGTTCGTCTATGAACAATAAGTTTAATAAGGACAAACATCTCTTCTTTCTTGTTTACTACTTTGCTCCTGAAGCTCAGACAGTGCAGACAGAGTACATGGACAAACTCAATAAATATTTCTAAAATTCTTGTTGTTCTTTGACCAATGACCTTCAGAACATCCCACATCTCTCACATGCTGAGCAATGGCCCTACATCCATATCCTTCAGCCACCACACAAATTTTGGCTTTTAAAGTTCTAACTAAACTGTACTGCTGAACTATAGTGACTCCTATTATTCTAGCATTTCCATGTAACCCCTCTTATTTAGCTATGTACTCTGCTGGTAGAATGAACTTTGAAAGCACAGCTCTATCTATTCTTAGTTTAAACTTTCAATGATTCTGCATTACCCACAGGGCAGTTGAAATTTCATAGTAATAGCACAAGTCTCATTACCATGATTAAGACTTGGTTAAAATTGAAGAAGACATTAAGTCAGAGTTATATTTGATGAGAAGCAATGAAAGAACTATTTTGATTGATTTATGTAGTTTGTTCACATTAAGTGCTGTACAATATTTTAGCCTTCTCACCAATGTAAGAAAGACTTTTTGAGAATGTTTACATTTCAGGAACTACAGTGTATAATGAATAAAGAACACAGGCCAGGCAAACCAGGGATAATATTTAAAATTTAAGTTTAAATCTGTACAAACTCACCTTCTCATCATGAAAAATTACAGTTTCTCACTTCGATGTCTCCCAAAATGGAGCAAGAATGTCAATAAGGTGCTCATTTGTTAAATACTATATTTTAATTTAATATCTTGGAAATGTAAGCTTCAACTTATATTACCAGAAAATTTCTAGCTACAAGTGACAGATGGCTCAATTAAAAACCCATTTAAAATAGGAGCTTATTATTCTCACCTAGCAATAAATGTAGAGTATGTTAGGTTTTGTTCAGCAACACAACAGTCTCATCAAGCACTTAATTTCTTCCATTTCACTGTCCTTATTCTGTTGGCCTTAATTCTCAGGCTTTTCACCTCCTTGTCACAAAATGACTGCCATAACTCCAAGAATCACTTCTAAACACATATATCCAAAGATGATAGTAAGCAACAAGACAAAATATCTTCATTCACATATATTTTATGTCACTAAATAAATCATCTCCAGAAGCCAATAGATGACTTCCTTTTATTTCTCTAGTCATATGTCCATGTTACATGGCCAACCTAGCTGCAAGGACTACTGACAAAATGAGAATCTCCCATATTAAGCTTCTATCAAAAAAGAAAGTTTCTGGCATTAAGAAAACTGGGAGGAAGACTATCTATTTGTTAGGGCATGAACACAATCTGCCACACACACACCATAAAAAGCTTGTGAAAGATATTTGTAATAGGAGATTGTGTTTTTTCCATTTAGGTATAGAATATACTCTTTTTCGTTTAAGCTTTATATCAACACAATTGCTTTGGGATGTCCAACCCATTTTATAAATGTATGTGTATTTGTGTATGAAAAATAAACATACATAAGTATATATTGACACTATTTATATGTGGTGGAGGACGACTAAGAGCATCATTCTATAAAAAGAGGATTCTCTTATTACTAAAAAAGCATCACATTCTCAAAAAGTCTTCAAAATACTCAAAATAAGGAGTGCCCCAAACACAAAGCAATGACTTGTAATACAACAACTATAGAACTTATTTTACATGAAGGGGGAAAAAAGGGAAAGATGAAACAGAGCACTAGGCACTGAATTTCTGATTAATCAAAATTAAGGTTATACCTTTTGAAATTTTAATTTTAAGTTTCTTTGAAGCTTTTTTAAAAAATCTCTATCTCTTTTGTTTTATCTTTTAAAATTATTTTTTCATGGTAGTTCTCTATCTCTTTTTAAGATTCTTCCCAATGTATTGTACAATATTTTAAACTGCTAGAGTAACAAAATTAGGAATAAAGGGATATTCATGATATAGGATATTGAAAAAGAATCCAAGGTAAAGAGAAAATTAATTATATCAATTGAGATTAGAAATTCTTCAAGGAGTCTTCACAACTGCTTATGATGTTAAAATTTAACAAAGGATGTGAAGGACCTATACACTGAAAATTAAAAGACATTATTAAAAGAAACTATAGAAGACACAAAGAAATTATAAAATATTTCATGTTCATGGATTAAAAGAACAAACATAGTTAAAATGGCCACATTACCCAAAACAAGATACCACTCACCAAATGTACAATTTATCTATCCATATTATAGTACTAAGATACAATAAGTATGCTACCTCTATTGACAAACTCTAACAGTATTAACTCTATCGATATTACCAAAGTGTTAAAGAAGAAGTATTTATCTATACTGACAAGCTACACTATGAATAACTGTATTCAATACTACTAAGTGTGCTAACAAACAAATCTATGCCTACAATGTGGACTAAATATTCTA
>NW_017738685.1:0-1027 GCF_001890085.2 Hipposideros armiger | reverse complement strand
CCCCCCCCCAAGAGTTTCTATTTCTTCATAACTCACTTCTTGGAAGGTTGTATATTTCTAGAAATTTAGCTATGTTTTTTTCTAGGATGTCTGATTTTTGGGGCTTGAATTGTTCATAATAGTCTCTCGTGATATTTTGTATTTCTGTGGTATCAGTTTTAATGTCTCCTCTTTCATTTCTAATTTTATTTATTTGAGACTTCTCTCTTTGATTGGTGACTCTACCTAGGGGTTTGTCAATTTTGTTTATTTTTTCAACCACTGAGCTCTTAGTTTTATTGATCTTTTCTATTGTGTTTTTAGTTTGTCTTATTGATTTCTGTTCTGGTCTTTGTTATTTCCTTTTTTCTACTAACTTTGGGCTTCATTTGGTCTTTTTCTGGTTCTTTGGGTGTAAGGTTAGGTTGTTTACTTGAGGTTTTTTT
Organism: Hipposideros armiger; assembly: GCF_001890085.2. NCBI lineage: Eukaryota > Metazoa > Chordata > Mammalia > Chiroptera > Hipposideridae > Hipposideros > Hipposideros armiger. The sequence goes on along the minus strand of NW_017738685.1, from coordinate 602 downwards.
TTCTTTAATTCTTGAGGGAGGCCTGTATTGTGATGAATGGCCCTCTTAGGGCTACTTTTGTTGAATCCCATAGATTTTAGTACGTTGTATTTCTGTTTTTATTGTCTCTAGGTATTTTTTAATTTCTCCTTTTATAGAATCTTCAATGACCTATTTGTTGTTCAGTAGCATGTTGTTTAATTTCACTTTTTGTTCTTTTTCCAGTTTTTTTTTTCTTTTTTGATATTTGATTTCACTTTCATACCATTGTGGTTGGGAAAGATGCATGATATGATTTTGGTCTTCTTGAATTTATTGAGGCTTGTTTTTTGGTCTAACATGTGATCTATGCTAGACAGTGTTCCACGTGCACTTGAGAAGAATTTGTAATCTGCTGCTTTGGATGGGATGTTCCTTGTATGTCTATTATTAAGTGAATCTGCATCTGGAATAATGCGTCATTTAAGGCCCATGTTTTCTTATTGATTTTCTGGATTGTCTATCCATTGATGGAAGTGGGGTATTAAATCCCCTACTATTATTGTAATGTTTTTCCTTTAGTTTTGTTAATATTTGCTTTATATGTTTTGGTGTTTTATTTATATATATATGTGTGTGTGTGT
>NW_017738684.1:0-1028 GCF_001890085.2 Hipposideros armiger | reverse complement strand
GAATGAATAAGTGCATGGGTGAAGGAAGAACATGAAGACAGTGGAATGAAGGACACAAGGGGAAAGTTCCAGAAAGGAAGTGAAGGTGACACTAGGTTAGAATGTCCCCCACAGCTGGGGTGTACCCCCCTTACCAAAAGCCACTCACCTCCTTTTCTCCACCTGTTCTCTAGTGCTACAACCCAGGTGGGAGTGGCCACTATACCATGTAGATGAGCTGCCATTTCCTGACTTCTCTTTTAGAACCAGTCTGATTTTATTTTACATTTTTCTGCATTATAAAGAGTGATTTGCTGTATCCTGGAGGAAGAACACACAGAAATCCACATGACCTCAGTCATGTTAGTTTCCCTCTATGACTCCGTTTTCTCATCTATAAAATAAAAGACTTAAACCAAGTGACCATCAAAGTCCATTTCGGCATTAAGGTTCTGTGACCCTCTGCCATATAGGATGGTAGCACAGTGACCTGAAGGAGTTAATTCATCTTGCGGAATATTTCTAAACTTCCATCAGCATAGGTGAGGCAGAATATACGGAGATGAGAAGACAAAGCTGCCCATCATTTCCCTTTAATCTGTTTTCTTAATTTTCTTCCTAAGGCAAGTCACAGCTCCAATCAGCCATCTAATCAATGGCTGCACCACTCCTGTACAAATGAGCTAGATTTATTAAAGGAGTCTTCTCTTCAATGGAAATGGGCTCCCTGCTGGGGCTGCAAATACAGACTGAGATTGACTGCTCCCAGAATAGATAAAGATATAAAGAAAATGAGAGCAAGCAAATGATGGGGAAGAGGGCACCCAAGACCTCTGTATGACCACCCCATCGTCATAACCATGAATGGATGGTCACCAGTGGCAACCTGGACATTTGCATGTCATTTAGGCTGACCTTGGGCCTAGTAACCAGTAGTGACTCACAAGCAAACATTCTCTGTCACTTTCCTACACACCCCAGGAAAAAAGCTCACCCCAAGACAGACTAAGGAGAAACTCTTCCAAGTGGAGAACCTCACAAAACCCAAG
>NW_017738683.1:0-1005 GCF_001890085.2 Hipposideros armiger | reverse complement strand
TCACTTTATAGAAACAAAATTTATAGAAACAAAAAACTTTTAGAAAAATGTATTTAAAGGACACAAAATACAAAAAAACCTCTTTAATTAATTATTGTTATGGTTGATTGGTTATGAAGTAGATATAAAAAATTATCAATATATCAATTATTTATAGTTGGTAAACTTACCTAATAGCTTCAAAAGAATTTATGTAATTTATGTCAATAATTAGCATACTTTCTCATTGATAGTTGAGTAGGGGTGGGAATTCTGGAAACCTGGACTGAGAGTACAATATAACAAATACATAAGAAAGACAGGATAAATGCCAGAAAAAATTGGTTAAGAAAGAAAATTTACCAAAAGTGACATAAAAAGTAGTGTCTGAACAGTCCTATATTTATTGAAGAAACTGAATTTGTAACTTAAAATCTTTACCAAAAATAAAATACCAGCCTTTACTGATGAACTATTCTAAACATATAAGAAAGAAATAGTATTAATTTAAAAAAAAACTTTCTTGGCATATAAAAAGGGGTAATACTGCCTAATGTATTTTATGAGGCTAGAATACATCTGATACCAAAATCTGACAAGGACAGTATAAGAAAGAAAAATTACAGGCCAATATCTTTCATGACATGTAAGCAAAACCCTTAAATAAACATTAGCAAATCAAATAAGGTAATATATGAAATATATGATGTGTTATAATGAAGAGTAATTTGTTTCAGGAAAGCAGGGTTGGTTTCATGTGGTTAAGTTATCAATATAATTAACCATATTAAGAGAATACAGAATAAAAATAATCATATCAATACATACAGAAAAATCATTTGACAATATTCAACACTCAATACTGATACAAAAAAAAAAAAGAAAAACTTTCCGCAAATTACAATGTCAGGGAAGTAAACTTACTTAGTTGGTAAAGGATATTTACAAAAAACTCAGTTAACATCATACTTAATGGTGAAATATTTAACATTTTCCCCTTAGGTCAGGAACAAGACAAAACTGCCA
>NW_017738682.1:0-1029 GCF_001890085.2 Hipposideros armiger | reverse complement strand
CATATTTGGGATCAGAACCAGGGCTCTCTGGTGTCCCAAGCCAGCTCTTAACCAACGTGCCACTCGGCCGGCCCGATAATTATGTGCTTTTAAAAGTGAAAGAAGTTTCAATACCTCTCATATCTTTTACACTCCATTCTCCCTACTCCTGACTGATAACAGACTTTATTGTTTTCTGGTTAATCTAGTCTATATTTCTGTTTTGTAATGGTAAGTAGATACATTTTCTTATTTTTCCTTTCCTTTCATTCTTTCACAAAGGTAGTCTAACATAGATACTCTTTAGCACTTTGCTTTTTTCACTTAGTATCTCCTAGAAATAACTCCACAATAGCCCACAGAGATCACCCTTATTCTTTTTCACAGCTGTATACTATTCCATTGTGTGTATGCGCTATAGTTCATTCAACCAATCTCCTATGTTTGAATATTTAGGTAATTTCCAAAATGTTGTAATTATAAATGATGCTACCATAAATAGCTTTGGACATATGAATTTTTGTATTGTTGGAGTTATATACTCTAGGTAAATTTCTAGCAAGGGGATTTCTGGGTTGAAGGTCAAGGACATATATAGTTTTGTTAGATATTGCCAAATTCCCCTCCATATGGGGTTTTTCCCATTTTGCAGTTCCACCAGTTATGTATGAAACTATTTCCCATAACCTTGCTAACAGAATATGTTGTCACACTTGCATTTTTTTTCAACATTATTCTGGAGTTCTAGCCACTTTATTATTATTTTTTAAAGATTTTTATTAAAAATATAGTTAGCATACACTATCATGTTAGTTTCAGGTGTACACAATAGTTATTCAACATTTATATAGCTAAAGAAGTGATCACCATGATAATTCTAGCAACTATCTGACTCTGTACTATGCTATCACAATATTATTGACTATATTCCCCATGCTGTACAGTACATCCCCATGACTCATTTGTTTTATACCTGGTAATGTGGACCACTTATTGCCCTTCACCTTGCCCCCTTTTAATTTTTCAGTTACAGTTAACATTTAATATTAT
>NW_017738681.1:0-971 GCF_001890085.2 Hipposideros armiger | reverse complement strand
CTGTTCCCATCCCCCCAATTCCCCAATAAAAAAAAAAATTAAAAAAAAAAAAGTGACACTAGCTTAGGAGCCTATGGTACATCATTAAGCAGGGTAACATTTACATAATAGGGGACCCAGAAGGAGAAGAGAAAAAGAGGTAGAAATTTTATTTGAAGAAATAATGGCTAACAACTTCCCAACCTGGGGAAGGAAACAGACATCCAGATCCAGCAAGCATAGAGAATTCCCAAAAAGGGGAACCCAAAGAGACATACACCAGTGAACATTATGATTGAAAGTCAAAAATTAAAGATAAAGAATGAATCTGAAAAGTAGCAGAGAAAAACAACTTGTTACATACAAGGGACCCCCCATTAAACTATTAGCTAATTTTTCAGCAGAAACCTGGCAGGGCAGAAAGGAGTGGCATGATATATTCAAAGTGCTGGAAGGGGACAAAATCTTCCAACCAAAAATACTCAACCAGGCTAGGTTATCATTCAGAACTGATGGAACAATAGTTTTCCAGACCAGCAGAAGCTAAAGAAGTTCATCACTACTAAACTGACCTTACAAGAAATGTTAAAGGGAGTTATTCATGCTGAAACAAAAAGGAAATAAATAGTAAAAAGAAAACATATGAAAATAAAAATCTCACTTGTAAAGAGGCAAATATATAGTAAAGGTAATGGATTAATCATTTACACAACTAGTATGAAGGTTGAATGACAAAAAAAGTATGTTTAACTATATAATAATTAGTTAAGGGATACACAAAATAAAGAGATGTAAAATATGACATTAAAAGCATAAAAGGGGGGGAGGGAGTAAAAACGTAGAGTTTTTAGAATGCATTCAAACTTACATTGTTGTCAATTTAAAATAGACTGTAACACCGGGCCGGCCGAGTGGCTCAGTTGGTTAAGAGCTCGCTCAAGAGTTTGAGCTCTGAGCAACAGCGGTTCGAGTCCAGCCCGAGCTGAGCAGCC
>NW_017738680.1:0-969 GCF_001890085.2 Hipposideros armiger | reverse complement strand
ATGCCAGATTGTAACTAGTCCACTCTTACTTCCAACAAGGGTGACCAAAAAAAACAAACTAATATAATCAGGGAGAAGAAAACTTCATAAATCACAAAAAAGATCATTTATTTATACAAATGAAGCAATGAATACAACAAGATACATGTGACAAAAGTTCCTTCCCCCCGCAAAAAAGATATTACTAACCAGCCAACCCTCTCTGGATCCCAACACAAACCAGCTTCCTTACACAGAACGATTTGAAAGAAAGAATAAAGTAAATTACATAAACTCCAAAAATCATATTAAATAAATACAACACTCAAAAAAACACTCAAATAATTACACTGCAAACATAAACCTCATGCAAAAGAATAGTTCATGTGTTGTAGAGCATCAATCTGATTTAGGGAATATAAAGGTTGGCTGGCAACACGAGGCTGGGAAGTGATACAAACAAAGAGAAAAAGTTCATACAAGAATCATAAACTTTAATTGCGCTGGAGGCATACAGCGCGCACACGCAAGGACGGGCTAGCGAGAAAAAAAACAAAAACAAACCTAGGAGGAACAGCGATCAACTAAACCTAATATGAAAATAAACAAAAACACAATTAACAATACTGCACATAATCACATTTTTCTTTAATATCATTAAAAATAATAAAATCAAACCACTTAAATATTATAAATACCCTCTCTGATTACCTGCAACACAGCCACGAACCACGGACTAATATCCGAGATCAAACGAGGACGGGCGTGACCAGCAGCTGCTAAATCCATGATGTTTACACCTACATTAAAAACATCACACCCTTTAGTAAAACACCACTTTGTAGAAATAAACATAGATATTCATTTAGCCTACCTATTCCCCCAAACAGTGTCCATACATAAACCAACACGGAAGCGGTACCAGGCAGCACAATGTTTACATCTGCATTTAAAACATAGCGCCCCGATTTAATAAAGCAAGGCTTTGTG
>NW_017738679.1:0-917 GCF_001890085.2 Hipposideros armiger | reverse complement strand
TGTACATCCTTAAATTACATGTGCAGACATTTCCAATAGGCCACGTTACACAGAACATATGTTGTGCTTGAAATAGCAATGTTGCCACTTGGAGGAAAATCATCCCACTTCTGTCAGTGATGACAGATCCATTGGGCTCACATGTATATGTCAAAAAATGCCCACATCCATTCATTGTTGCCAGCTGCGATTTGGAGACTTCTAATTTTGGATTTTGGAATTGTGAAACAGTTGTTTCGAAGAGACCAATATGTGCTCTTCTTAAAAGGCCACTAGTGACGAGGCGTATCGATGGAGATGTGTGTTCTCCCTGTGGTGATGCGCAGGTTGGATAATCCTGAGAAACGCTGACGAACGCGGTTGACCAGAAGGCTGAGGAGAACACCGGGATTTGGGAGGATGCCTTCTGTATCCTGGGCTATCTCAGGAATACAGCACAGCCTCAAATAATGCCAGTTTATTCAGTGTCTTTTCGTCATTACACTGAGAAAAGAATCAGTTCCCGGGAGGGCCACAATCTGTGGTGTTTGTGGGTCTCCCCCGTCTGCGTGGGTTTTCTCTGGGGACTCCAGTGTCGTCTCACAACCAAAATGCGTGAACACAGGTGAGTGGCGTGTCTGCAATGTCCCTGTGTGAGTGAGCATTGGTGGCCACGCAATGGGTGTCCTATCTAGGTAGTCTCTGACTTGTTTGTACGACTCTTTCTTAAATGTATGTACGGCCCACATTTATTTCAGTATTTCATGTTAGAAGCATTTGGGGTCTTTATTTAAGTTTGGTGCTGTTTTTGTGACCACAGATATGCCGTAGGCACTTAGCTCTTGTTGGCGTCCATTATCCTAGGCTGGAGTACGATTTCGCTTCAGGTAAGTTTCCCAGAAGCTCCAATGACGTTCAGTGAGCACCCACTTGACCCA
>NW_017738678.1:4543-5750 GCF_001890085.2 Hipposideros armiger | reverse complement strand
TGGAACCAGACATGTTTTACATTATGTCCTTTAAATTTTTTCTTATTTCAATTATTATAATAAGCCACAGTATTTTAAAATGTTCAGACACCATTTTTTTTTCAAAGAACAGGTTATAAAGACTACTTAACTACTTGGAAAATAGGAAATAATCTAAGTCTAAATAAGAATATAAAAATGCATGCTGACAAAAAAGTTATATTGATGTATAAAAAAAGTCATATTAGGGAATAGGGAATAGGGAATAGACAAATAAATAGGGAATAGGGAATAGACAAATAGGGAATAGACAAATAAAACTGATTTGCTATGGTAGTTGGTTTCTGGTTTTCTTTCTTTGTCTTTTCCTTCTCTCTTTTCTTTCCTTTCTTCCTTCCTTCCTTCCTTCCTTCCTTCCTTCCTTCCTTCCTTCCTTCCTGTCTTTTTCTTTCCCTAAAGTTCCACTGGGGTTTCTGCTTAAAATAATCAATTAAAAAGCTATCTCAGTAGCCATTTTTTGTAATTATTTTATTTTTTCAAATTATTTCAAAAAACTGGAATTGAGTGTGATCTCCTTAACTTCAGATGCTGGTACATCTTTTAGTAGTTGCCAGAGTTGTCTTTACTAACAATAAACTCAAGTACATCAGAGTTGTTCTTCCATAATTAGTCTCACAATAGAGCTAAACCCATTCACAGTGATGAACATGCAATATCCTATATTTTTATTTAGCTCTTATGCTATTGTCAATGTTAGGTTTAATCTAAGATTACTCCATAAGGAATAAAAATTATGAACACTTTTGAGGTAATCATTTATATAGTGTCTCTCTGCCTTCAGACACTTCTGATACATTTCATTATGTTGTAAATGTTCCACCATTTGCTACTTAACTGCGTCTTTAACTGGAAGAGAAATAACTGAAATAACACACAGAGAACTTAGTTCTCCTTGATTACACAAGAACAAATTTAACAAGAACTAACTATCAATCTGTAGTACTCCAAGCTTACAGATCCTAGAGTAAAAACTAAATATAGATTATTATTTAAGTTTTATAAATTGTTACCATTTTGATTCTTAAATAGGTACAGAAACTATTTGCAATTTCATAGAATTCTTGATGACTTTTATTGTAACAATCCTGTGTATACCAAATAAAATTAATTGATTTATGAAAATTGTATATTCTTTTGCATACTCAGAAAAATAAAGTAACCCCAAATT
>NW_017738678.1:0-1913 GCF_001890085.2 Hipposideros armiger | reverse complement strand
ATATATATATATATATATATATATATATATATATATATTTCCAAAAGAATGTAAACAGATTTTAAGAAACGAAACAAACTATTAAAATTGTAATACTCAATATATACTGATAACAGAAGGTGAATACAAGTCATGTCTATACATTTTTTGGCACCCCAAGATATGTATATATATTTTTTGTTTTTCTTTGTATTTGCTTTTATATCCATGCCATCACTTGTTGTCACGAGCTACTTATAAGTCCAGGACCACTCTTTGTTGAGAAAAATCCACTAAACTTTTACTACTTATTGATCATACCTTGAGAATCTTGCACATAATCTCATAAACTGAAAATGTTTTTTCTGCTCGGGTCCAGTCCCACGTTGTCACCTTTAAAAGATGAGAAATTAATATGCCATTTGTTTTAGAAAGATAGCTCTAATTCCCTTATTTTGTTATTTATATAACATGGTGTATAAATGAACCATTCACATACATACTATACAGTCTGTAAATTGTGAAGTTACTCTCATAGAGGTCCATATATAATGTTTTGGTTTCCTGTCTTCTAAGCTTGATGACCTCTTTCTCTTCCTCTTTCAGCAAATGTTTTATGTAACATGCAACAATCTCCATTTGCCTGATGTTTTTATATTTTTAAATAATGTGTGTATTCTCTACATATAAACACTAAGTACTTATATTTCATACATATTTTTTCAGTTTATCATTTTTTACATACAAAGAAAAATACTAGAAAGCAACATAGGCTTTCACTTTTTAAAAAAAGACAATTTATATTAGGAAGTCATATCAAGATGTGAGCACTTTATAACATTGTGAAGGCACCAAACTCTACAATAANCCCTCACTTTTAAGGGGTACTTCCACAGCTGAGATATCCGTCCCAATTTTTAACCACCATATGTGGGCATGGGAAAGCCTATTCAGCATCTCTGCCCCTCCTACCAATCTTAAGGTGGCTTTTTTTGTATGTCCTTAGTTATACAACTTATGTTCAGCTAAACTGCAGGAGGTTCTAAATAATGGTTGTTCTGTAGTTTTGTAGCAATTTTGATGTGGTCATGACAGGAGGCAAGTGTAGTGTTTACTTACTCTGCCACCTTGACCAGAACTCTCAACAAATATTTATATTATGAATTAATAAAGAAAAATGCATTCACAAATCAATTAATGCATTGCTGATCTCTGCAATAACCTATGCTTTACTAGTCCCATGGTCCAGGTGAAGATATTGAAGTTTACAGTGCCTAATACATTTGCAAAGGGTAATATCCTATCTCTTCGTAAACAGTGCATCTCTTATCAGTATGCGGCTGGCTTTCTCATTCTCATTTCTTTCCAATTTATCAATGCTTACAACTACCAGAGAAAGGGGCAATATGTTATAACATTTAAAGCACAGATTTTTGGGATAGATTGCAAGATTCAGATCCATTGCTCTAACATTTACTATCTATATGTCTTTGAGGTATCTACTTAAACTTTCTTTGCCTCAGTTTTCATATCTGCAAAGTGGGAATAATACTAACTGCCTCATAGTGTTGTTGTAAAGATTAAATAAATTATTATATAAGGCACTTAGAACAATACCTGGCACATAGATGTAAGCTATATACAACTAATGATTATTTCTTCTTCTTTTTTTCTATTGGTGTAGCTTCATATCAAAAGACAGAGAGTTTTCTCAATTAGTGGTCCCAGGCTAGATGTTGTCTGGTCCAGATCATTAAATTGTCCTTTCAAATTTGTCTTATCTGAGGGATCCTTTTCTGGAGACAAAAGTCATCAACATACACAACTTGCAGAAGTCTTCTACTTCATGGTAATAAATTGTTGGCTTTTAGAAGCTTCCCCTTCAAATTTGCTACCCAGACCCAACTGTCTGAGACCCAGATTCTTGTCAAACT
>NW_017738677.1:0-987 GCF_001890085.2 Hipposideros armiger | reverse complement strand
GCTATTTTCAATCATTTTCATTTTAACCATTCTAATGAGTATGTATTAATAGTAGTACCTTAAGAAACTTAATTTGCATTTCCCTGATGAATAATAATGTTGAGTGCCTTTTCATATGCTTATTGTTGGCCTAAGGACTTTTATTGGACATAGTTTTTATATTTTCTCTTTATTTCATGTTGTTGTTCCTCTTTAATATTTATTTCAATGGTCTAGTTAGATACCATAAATATTATTGAGCCAATTTTTGCAATTTGTCTTTGCTTAGATATTGTCTCATTCAGTTTTTTACATTTATTTGAGAAATTTTAGGAAGATTTAAAAGTTTGCCTTCATGGCAATATCCTTTTTCTTATTCCTAATATCTTATAGTTATTTTTATCTTTTTAAAAATTAGATTGGCCAGGTTTGTCTATTTTGTTGATCTTTGGAAAACAAAACTCTAAAAGTATTTGATCAATTTTACTGCTTTTATGTTTTTCAATTTGTTAATATATACTTTTAACTTTATCAATTGCATAATTCTATTATTTGTGTTTTTTCATTCTCTTTCTATCCTTTTCATCTTAACACTGTCTTCATTTTATTTTCATTTTTTCTAGTTTATTAGTAAAAATGAGGCACAGGTTTTCTTCTTCTCTGACACATCGCTAAGCCAGAGGCATACAGAAGTGTTAGACTACTTCCTACCTCCTTTCAGATCGTGCTGATTGACCCCACTCATGGAGCAATTATGGAATGTTCTTATAGAATTCTGGAAGATGGTTGAGTTGGACGCTTCACATGCTTTCAGAGCTTTGCTTTATGTAAATATGTATTTTTATACTTGGGAGAGGACAAATAAAATACTGAACTTACAGGTTTTTGACTAAAAATATCTTTTCCAAAGTTCTGTAATCTGTATATGTGTGTATGCATACATATAGGTTCATACTTTAATGCAAATTATTCTTTAAATTTTTAAAATTAATTAATTAATTAATTTTT
>NW_017732130.1:718656-733087 GCF_001890085.2 Hipposideros armiger | reverse complement strand
ATAACCATTTCATGCAGGTGTGCTGCAAAGATGAATGGTATTATGTGACGAGCACAGGGTCAGCATCTGTGCTACATGCCATTCCTTGGGCCTCCCAGGCCCACTTGTTTGCCTTCTCTACTCTGTTCTGGGCTCTAAGAAGCTTTGTAATAAGAACCTCATTAATGGGCTCCTTGCTCCTGTGGCTTGAGCTTGGCTTCATCCACAGAAGTGCCCAGACAGAAAGATCAGAGGGCAGAAGGAAAATGAAGTCAGAGTCAAGGTTTTTAGTTCCCAGATCCCTCTTTGTCGTGTAGCCAGAGGTCGCCTGCATCCTTCTGGAAGGCTATGGCTCCTGCCAGCTGGTTCAGTCAGTACAGTGACTTTCTCTGTGTTCCAGTAATTATTCCTTCCCCTTGCCCTTCGTGCCCAGGATACTACATTATCCCATGTTCATTTCCTTCAACCCTACTCCCAAAATTGTAAATAATAGTTTCTTTATTAAAACCTCCCTCAAAAAGTCAGCTGTTTCCTGCCAGAAGCCTGACTGATGCCACATTCAATAGCATTAACAATATGCACTTAACAGGCTGTTCTGTAATTGTCTCTTGATTTCTCTGAGTCCCTTGCCAGATTGTGAACTACTCCAGAGCAGGGACCATGGCTCATTTGTCACTGTTATCCTCTTTTGTCATGTACATTGCCTGGCAAAATAAAAACACTCAATAAATGTTTGTTGATGGATGAAATGAAGGAAGGAAGAACTGTGTATTATTGTGACTCCTCAAAAGTATTCTTCTGAGTATAGTGCTTCACACTGGATAATAAAAACATTTGCTGTAATGAATTTGAATTTGTCCTGTTGTAAGTGTATAAGATGATTAAAAGGGATATTTCGGGGCAAATTAATCTTGGGAATAGTCAACAGGCCATCAGGTTAAGTGCCATATAAAATTAGCTTAAAAGGACAGGCAGGATTGACTGAACTGTAGAGGGCACAAAAATTGGGATTAGGTAAAAATGTTTATAAATCCATACTTAATTCAGTAATCTATGTAACTATTTGGAAAACAAGTGATTTGAGAAGGAAAGTCTTCTATAGATTATTTAGGTAAACATTTTTCAAACATTGGCTTGCATAGAACACGATTCTAGTGCATCCATTTGGAAAGATATCACTTGAAGCATGATCACTAGGTTAATTTTTTCTCTTCACCATAAGACATATGCTAATTATGTTAATTTAGTGGAGGTAGGAATAATGTTGGGAATTACACTCTTTATTTCATTCATCACAGGGGTCATTGGGTATACAGGAAGAACAAGAGCTTCTCAGAAAAAGTCTATCGGTTTCAAATGGCCAATCAGAAATTGTGGGTTGTGATGGGGGTTCAGATTTGGAATTAACATAATAGTTTAAACTTTAAGAGACAAGGAGATGGAGTTTGTAAATGTATTTTGTTACCTAAAGGTGTGAGAAAGCAGCATCATTTTAACAATCTTTGGAAGTAGACCAAGCAGGCATTATCACTTCTGTTTTATAACTGTGGAATGTTAAAATCAGAGTGTTCAGGTGCTTTGCCCAAATTCACACAGAACATGGCAGCACCAGAACTAATTTGAATTAATCTGTGACCCAGTGTTTTTCACTTTACCAGGATGCCTCTTCTAATCCAAAACTGACAAGTTTATCTGACTTTATTGTAGACCCATTTTTCAAACCTATCTTCTTTCTAAGAGTTCTATGTGTTTATTTTCCATTATAATAAATTAATTTATTTATGTTGTTTTTTATCCCTTTATAAGATTATCTTTAATAATATGAGATTATCTTTATTTATGAAACACTTAGGGATTGCACATGTGAACCCTCATTTTGATTTGAATTTCAATGTCCTCCTGAAACCGCCCTTCATCTTGAAAACACACCCAAACTGTTGGATGACATTGCTCATATCAATGATTTCCAATCATTATAGGCAGAGACCTTAGGGAAAACTGGTTAATGTATGGGCTCCTGAATATTGAAAGACAAACACTGGTTATGTGTAGACTGAGTAATTTCTATGACTTGAACATATACACTTAATATTTTACAAATGCATGTATACACTTTGAAAAAGAAAATAAATTTTAATGTATGAAAAAGAAAAATATAAAAAATGAAGATTATTTATGTTCAAAAAATAAATACTGAAAGACATGTACTCTCTCCTAGAAGATCTGCACAATTTGTTGACATTAAAACAAGTTTTTGTTTTTGTTTTTGTTTTTCATCATTTGCAAAGGCTGTGCTTTTTAGTTATCTACATTGGGTTTCATTAGCTAGGTTTGTTTTCATGTCATCAGGGTTTGTGCTCTCTATGAGCAGCCAATGCACAGTTGCATCTTCCTACTAACCCAATTTCTTTATAAAGTATTTTAAATTTATACCCACTATTCTTGTAATGCCAGTTTTGCTCTTTGTAAGTGCTATTTAGATAATTTTTAATAAAGATTTAATTACAAGTGGGGTATGCACCAAGCAATAGCCAAACTAGCTCTGCATGTAGTAGAATAACGCACAATCAGGAAATGGACAATTGAAAATTAATAGCCTCTGCCTTCAGCATAACTTATAGACAGTTCAACCGAAGCAAAGAAAACGCGTTATCAGCATTGTGGTAAGCATGATTTGCTTAACAGTCAACAGTCTATGAGGACCAGTTTTGAAGGTAGATTTAGTGTATAATTGAGGTAATTTATCACAAAAGACCACCTTCAAACTGGAGCAGGGAATAGTAAGACTCATTTATACTCTAGAAGCTTACCAAGGATATGGCCAAGAACCCGAAGTTCACCTTCACAATAGCTATAAGAATGAGAATATGGAACAAGAAAAGTACAAGGTCTAACAATTAAATTTGTGAACTTGTTGCAACAATGTTGCTAACCTCTTTTTGATATCAGAGGGATTATTCATTATGAATTTGTACCAACTGGACAGTTAACCAGGTTTACCATTCGGAAATGCTGAAAAGGCTGCGTGAAAAGGTTAGATGAAAATGACCTGAACTTTTCGCCACCAATTCATGTCTCTTGCATCACGACAATGCACCAGATGACACAGCACTTCTATGAGGGAGTTTTTAGCCAATCAACAAATAACTGTACATTAAGTCCCCAACTTACAAACAATCTCCATTCCGGAGAATGTTCATAAGTCAGATTCGTTCATAAGTCTGACAAAGTGAGTCTTTGCGCTTCCTAGCAGTCCCCTCCACATAACCACTGCTTTTCCTCTAGCTTCCGGACATCCTGGGCTCTGATTGAGTACAGCACTGTACAGTAAGCACAGAGCAACACAACTGTGACAATGTCCTGCAGACACGTGAGCTACTTTCGCAATTTGTTTGCATCTATAAATGTTCGTAATGCGAGGTCCATTTGTATTTGTGAAAGTTCACAACTCTAATGTTCGTAAGTTGGGGCCTTACTGTATTGGAACACCCTCCCTACTCACCAGATCTGGCCCCCAATTATTTCTTTCTTTATCCAAAGATAAAGGAAATATTGAAAGGAAGACATTTTGATGACATTAAGGACATCAAGGATAATATGATGCCAGCTCTGCTCTAATGGCCATTTCACTAAAAGAGTTCCAAAATTCCTTAGAAGGGTGGACTAGGCACTGGCATCAGTGCATAGCTTCCCAAGGGGAGTACTTCAAAGGTGACTGCAATAATATTCAGCAATGAGGTATGTAGTACTTTTTCTAGGATAAGTTTGTGAACTTAATTGTGCAACCTCATATGAGGTCAAGATTAAACAGAAGTAGCATTAGTACAGTGAAGTACAATCGACAAGTACAATTGCATTAACAAAGAAAATAATACAATAAAATTGAATATTTGTGAGATTATACAGATATGGTCTCTGCAGTTTAATAGTAGTTTGACCTTAATCATTGACATTAGTTTCCTTAACTATAGGTGGATATTAATATGTATCTGGCAGGCTTGTGTGGAGGATTAAATTTTTTTAATTACATGTAAAATACCCAGCCCAAAGTAGACATCCAATAAATAACATTGTATGAAAATGATTGTTGAATAAATCCTAGGTAAACACTAGTTCTTTCCCTTCACTGAGCTAAGCCTCTATCAGAATGCTGGTAAACTGTGTCCCTTACTTCCATAATTCTCTTTTCACAGTGGGTCTTCTTGCTTTCCCGGGTCTATGCTGAGTTTACTGCTGGGTTCTGCCATCCTGACTTAGTATCTGACACTACATTCAAAATGAGGGCTAGTCTCATTCATACTTCTTCCCATTCTCCTCCAATTCTACATTTCCTGTCTCCTAAAATGGTACTATGTGACCTTAAAAGCTCATCACTAGTCTACAATGTTATGTTTATTAAATAACTATAGTGGATTTATCTTTTCTATATGTTTGAAATATTTTAGAACTTTAAAATGCATTTCACAAAATAAGGAAAATAAAAGGAAAAGAAACAAATATATCCATTCATCAGTCCATCCATTCCATCTAATAAAGATATACATAAAGTGCCAGGCACTATACCAGGCAATTGGCACAAAATCACTTTTTAACCCTCAGAGGACTGAATGCCTGAAGGGAGCATCAGATGAATTAATAGATTATTACAATGTATTGTGATGCTTACAATGACAAAAGTGAACTTAGGGTACAATGAGAGAACAGAAGAAAGTCCCCCATGCATCCTTGGAGGAGTCCTGTAGGATGCAACAGCTTCTTGAGCCTATGACATCTAAGCTGAATCTTTCCAGTTTGACTAGATTATGCAAGTGAATAAAAGTGGAAAGCATTCTTAGTAGGGGAAAAAGTATGTGCTAAGTTCAGAATCCTAAGGAAGCATGACATCTTGATATAATTGCAGAAGTTCAGTATCCTAAAGAATAAGGTTTTAATTGGAAAAAAACAGCAAGCGAGAATAGCAGGTAGAGAAGGGGTCAATTTATAATAATGATATCTAGCTATATTTCATAAAATAGTTATTTTCTAGCTCTTAACACTGAAAAGACTTAGAAATAATGAGAACCCTCTAGCGATGAACATCACGAGCACCCAATTTGTGGTTTTCAATAACAGTTAACGTTTATTGAGTATTCAATATATGTCAGAACTTGTAATGAGTGTTTAACATGTATATTACATAATTTCAAACTCCATAGAGTCCTATGTGGTAAGGCTGAGTATACAGAGGAGGCGATAAGTTAAATTATAGAACAAATCATAAGTATAGACTTATTCTCTTCCCCCTTTTTCCTTCCCATAGGGCATTAGAACTAATAACTGGCAGACCTTGGATAAAAATTCAGGGTCTGACTTCAGAGTTTCAAATCCAGGGGCAGTTGAGGGCTTTGAGTTTTATATAACTTTGCATCTTCCAGTTTTCTAGTATTGTATCTTGGGCATCATAGATTCTCAATCTTTATTGAATACATGAATGAGTCTAAACTTAAATTGTAGAGGATCGATGGCTACATATTTTTCCATTCAACTCTACATGTGCATACACATAAACATAATCATAATGATCATTACTCAACATATCATAAGGTAGCTTGGCTGATGTCTACTAATTAGCTGAACATTGGGCAAAGATATATTAATTCTTACCTCCGAAAGAAACACACCAACTACAAAAACTCTAGATGTTTTCATGGTAGTTAAATCAAATACATCGATTATGTTTAGAGATTATTAAAACACCAAATCATTGTTCTGATAAATTGATAAAGGACAAGAATCAAGCATTTACCCTTCCTTTCTTGTACAGAATGTATGTCAGAGTAACCAAATACTTGATGAGGAAAAGTTATTATTTACAAAAGAATCACAATTAATAAATGCATGTAGAATTACATACAAAATTCACTCTTCTTGGATTCTTTAATGAAATAATGGATGTAGGAAACAATTACCAGTGAATAATAAAACCATGAGGTAAAAAAATTTGTCATCAAACTATATAGAAGACAAGACAGTCTGACATCACCTCAAACCACTGATCAATTTAAAAAGCTAACACTACTGCAAAAACCATAAACTATGTTCCTCTGATGTCTTTGAGTACACAGCAAGAACTAGAAAGCAATTCTACACAAAGCAATAACAAAATTGACCCTGAATCTAATCACATTTCTAGATCTAATCCCCTAATTATAGAAAATGCAAGAGATTGTTATTGAAAGTCTATGAGATGATAGAAAATATAGGATAAAAAAACATGTTAAATGATACCACAAGGATAACATTAGGCAACCCTGAAAAGTGGGGGAATACTACAGGACAAAATCCAGTCTCTTCCATAAATAAATTGCACTTAAAAAGAAGAAAATATAGACATTTAAAAACTTAAGAAAAATATTGACCAAAAACAATACATATACCTTGTTTGAATCTTGAAATAAAAATATTTTTAATATAAGTAAATTAAGCATAGACTTAACATCGGATGGTTTTAGGGAATTATTGTTCTCTTTATGTTTGAGATGTTTTACTGGTATTGTGGTTATATTTGCAAGTCTTTAATTGTTACCTATGTATGATGAGATATTACAGGGAAAAATAGGAGGTTGGTTTTAAAATACTAAAGAATATGTTTCTTTTTATTTTGGTGGGACAGGAGAAATAATGCTGACAGAAGGATGATGGTAGTTGAATCTTGATGGGTTCATGCTAATTCATTATATTATGTTTTCCTGGTTCATGCTAATTCATTATATTATGTTTTCCTAGTTTGCGTGTATTTAACCATTTCCAGAGTAAAATTTATTTTTAAAATGGTCGCTATTCAAACTGAGCCAATTATGTTACTTAGACTCAATGAGCTGTAGCTACTATTAAAATTGAGAGGAGGGATAAAAAACAAAGCTGGAAAGGAATGTTTATCATCAAATAAATGAGCACATATGATCAGAGTGAGGAAAAAGAGCAAGGTCGACGGCATTGGAACCAGAGAGTGTGTGAATGAGCAGGACAAACACTAGAAAACAGAGGCCAATTGTTTATGGCTAGGCCAGAACGTAAACTTTCAAAATTTAACATGTCTAAAATAAATCTAGATTCAATTCCCACAAACATTTTACCCTTGATTATTTCTTATGTTAGTTAATGGCACAAGTCAGAAACCTAGAAGTCAACTTCATATCTCTTTCCTCTTCACCTTTCACTCCTCTTGAATTCATCACCTATATGTCTCTCAAGTCCATCAACTTCTACCCATCTTGGGGATCATCACTCTGGCTCAAGTCACATAATTTCTTGCCTGGATTATTCCAATAATCTCTAAAAGCTATTTCTACATTTGCTCTTGCTCTTTTCAAGTTTGCATTTTATTATATCAAAACTGTGCTTCAAACCCTTCAGGGACTATGATCTCATCCACATATATGCCACTATACTTATATCATCTCCATAGCTTTGGGGGTTACAGCCACCTTAACTGTCCTTAGGCTCCTTGAACATGCCATGAACCTTCCAATTTGGAGCCTTTGCATATGATATCCCTTTTGTCTGGAATGCTTTCATACCCACTGCTCTCCTTTTCACTAAACAGATGTCTACGAATCTTTCAGATGTCACCTGAAATGCAAGTTCTCCCAGAAAACCTTCCTTGACTATGCCTCATGAGACGGGATAGGTCCCTCTTCCATCTTCCCAAATAGCTCTGTTTTTCTGTCACAGCAGCTTAAAAAGCCATTTAATGAGGGGAAGAAAAGGTTATTTAAAATAAATATACCTAGCTATAAATATTTAAAATTACTAAAATGAAAATATTATTTTAATAGACTTTAACATGCTTCATGAGGGTAGAGACCTCTCTGTGTGTTTACCATGGTACCCCATCTCTCAGCATATGCCTGATCGCTGATGCTCAATAAATGCTCACAGAGTATTTACTGAGCCCCTCATTCTGGTGAATAGAGTATTGTATTAACTTAAGTGTTAACTCATACAATAATCTTCCAGGGAAGGATACAGTACTTTCAAATTCTATAAACTAGAGACACCTAGAGAATATATATCTAGAGTTCAGGAAGAAACCAGTCTAAATGGGGTTTGATATTTAAGAAGTTTGTATTGACAATAAGACTGATACATGCATGGGCCAGAGGCGATAATGTCCTATATTTGAGACTAATAATGAGGTCTGTCGGTTTAATGAAATCAGCCTTGTGAAGAAACTTAAGTGGACAAAGTGCATTTTAGCCATTTCCTCAATGCACGCTCTGCAGACTAGGAAAACCAGAAAAAGTAGACCCGGAAGCCCTGTAGTCTGATGGAGGTTTTCTAAGTTACTCACTGAGAAGCCTGATAGTGGGGCAAGTGTAAAGCAAAATTCTTAATTAAATTGAACATAAGAAGTTGAATTTTGTCTGCAAGTAGATGGAACAGAATTACAAAAGGCCCCATGTGGTTAAAAGTAATACAGAATCAAGACACCCCAGGGACAAGAAGCCCCGTTTTAATCTCTTTGTGGCTCTGAAAGGAGGAAGAAAAAAAGATTAAGCCTTCTTGTGAAGATCATGTGATGACTTCCTGATCCCAGCCACAGGCAGCATTTCCATGGAAACTTCTCTTCTCTTCCTCTGCACCCACACACTGCTCCTTCCACCTAAAAAGGCTGCTTTGAGTCTTCAGAGAATTGTATGGAGGAGCCTTGATGTTTTTTCATGAGACAAACTCCAGCAGAAAGGGAAGAGAACAGACAGGCTGATATTCCAACGTCACCAGCATAGCGCTGACCTTCCCTGGAACTGTGCAGCTAAGAGCCCAGCACTTTTGCTCTCCTCAGAGCTTTCACTTTTCTCACTTGCTCTTTAAGCTCTTGGGACCACCCAGCTTTGAGTACAGAGCAGGATAAGGAAGGAAGTCTCAGAGGCGCAACTTTGATTTGACTACTCTCATCCTCTAACTCTTCAACGCACTTTAGTTTTTAAGCCCCTTCATGGACTCACCCCAGGTTTTATTTCCTATAATGTGGGGAATCTATTTGAATCAGAACTCTAACTTTGCACCTGAAACACAGCTCCCATCTCTACAGTTTCCCTGACCTGAAGGAGTGTCTCCATTCTCATTTGTCTTCCCAATTTATGCCCACCCTTTAAGGTTTATTCAAGTGGCATTCCCTTAATAAAATCTCAGTACTATTATCCAAAACTATGCAACTCTTCACAGGATCTTCAGTTCACAAAGATGCCCCCTCCATTGAAAGTCTGATATACTTATTATTTATACTACTCATTTGAAAGCTAGCATTAGTGGTAAAATTATATTTTTATCTATGCATTTTAATTTATCTAGCTTACTGTACACAAGAGAAAGAATTCCTGAAGGGATTTATATCATCAATAAATATTTGTTGAATAAATATACTAATCCTTCTTCATTCATTAAATTGAGAACTCCTTTGCAAGACCATATTGCAAACAAAATTTCAAATAAATTCCTGATTTCCAGAATTTATGGGTGACACAAGATATCTACAGCATTAAAAGAGAGAGAGAGAGAGAGAGAGAGAGAGAGAGAGAGAGAGAGAGAGATTGATTGATTGATTCCTTTGGAATATTAACTAGTAAAAGTCCTCACAATAAAGCAGACTATGCACCTATCAAGGTGACTTATTCTTAGGAATAGTCAGAAAAATGAGTGGTTAGACAGCTCACAAACAGCCAAATGCATCAAGAAAATCAGGGAGAAGTAACAGTAAGATTTTTTTTTCTGATACTTTGTACAAAATAAATAAGCTGCAATATAATCAGATATATGAAATAATCTTTAGGCTCTGAAAGGAGTCTCTTTTTTGCAAAGCGGACTTCTGCAACTGCTGGGCCCCATTTATGGTCTCGGAGAAACAACTACCCCACACTCATAACGTCTAACCCTTACTGACCTTTGTGAATGAGAGCAGCTCTATTCCTGACACTACTTCTCATTTTTAAATTCAAATCATCATTAGTGTCATTGTCAATTAACTGGGTTTATGTAGATCAGACATTATTATTGTTAATATTCATATTATTTATGATTATCCTAACCACAAGAAACTATTAATGGTAAATAGTGTTTCTCACATTAACATGGGCCTCTCCCACTGGTGGGACACATGCCAACTCCAAAGACAAGTTAGTCATGTGGTTTTCAGAAGACGAACGCTTACGAAAAAGACTAAGAGTGTTTGATGCTGGAGGTGGGCGTGGTATTACATAGGTCTTAGCCAAAACATGTGATAGTCACTGTAGGGGTAGCTGGAAAGAGAGCATGTGGCTCAATTACCCAGCTCAAACAGATCTGGTGGGGCCTAGAGGAAGGATGCTACTGGCTGTGTTGTACTGCCTGCTGTGGAGTTTCCAGACCTCCACTGGCCATTTCCCTCGAGCCTGTGTGTCCTCAAAGAACCTGATGGAGAAGGAATGCTGCCCACCATGGGGGGGTGATGGGAGTCCCTGTGGCCAGCTTTCAGGCAGGGGTTCCTGTCAGAACATTATTCTGTCTAATGCACCGCTTGGGCCTCAGTTCCCCTTCACAGGGGTGGATGACCGGGAGTCTTGGCCCTCCGTCTTTTACAACAGGACCTGCCAGTGCTTTGGCAACTTCATGGGATTCAACTGTGGCAATTGCAAGTTTGGCTTCTGGGGACCAAGGTGCACAGAGAAGCGGCTCTTGGTGAGAAGAAACATCTTTGATTTGAGTATCCCAGAGAAGAACAAATTCCTTGCTTACCTCAATTTAGCAAAGCGTACTACCAGCCCAGACTATGTCATCCCCACAGGCACCTATGGCCAAATGAATAATGGGTCAACACCCATGTTTAATGACATCAACATTTATGACCTCTTTGTCTGGATGCATTATTACGTGTCAAGGGACACGCTGCTTGGGGGGTCTGAAATCTGGAGAGACATCGATTTTGCGCATGAAGCACCGGGGTTCCTGCCTTGGCACAGACTCTTCTTGTTGCTGTGGGAACAAGAAATCCAGACACTGACAAGGGATGAGAACTTTACCATTCCATACTGGGATTGGCGAGATGCTGAAAACTGTGACATTTGCACAGATGAGTACATGGGAGGGCGCAACCCAGCAAACCCTAACCTACTCAGCCCAGCATCCTTCTTCTCCTCTTGGCAGGTAAGGTGTAGTGGATATACAATATCAGAGCATAAAGAAAACTGAGCAGTCACTTCTCAGGCGAGTCTTCATAAATCTCCCTCCCGATCTCTCCTGGCGAGAGTAGAAAAGGTCACCTATTAAGGGCTCTCAATATATCTTGTATTTTTCTTTTAGAGCACACTTCTCAATTGTAGTTACATAGACATCTGTGAGGTTATCTGTCTAATATCTTCTACTAGGTTCCTAAGTTCTAATAAATATAGAGTACTTGTTTCATCACTGTATCCCCCAGCACCTAAGGTAGTGGATGGCAAATGGTAAAGGCTTATTATTTGTTGAATAAATAGATAAGTTAATACTTAGATGATCAAACACATAAAATGATCTAGGTCAGTGTTTCTGAAATTTTCTTCACAATGAAATTCATACAGAGCACATACTAAAAATACAAATCTGTGTCTTTATCCCAGACCCACTGATTAGAATCTTCAGGGAAGGGTCCTGGGAAGGCATATACTAAATGTCTATGATGAGTCCTATGATCAGGAAAATTTGGGGAATATTATTTTAAAAAACATATGAGGACTCTGAGGCCCAAATAGGTAAATAATGAAAATAGCTAATATTCATTGAGCTAAATGAGCTAATAAATAGCTAATATTCAGTTATGTAGCATGTATGAAGCCCTGCTGCAAATGTTTTTGTGCATTAACTCATTTAATACTCTTACTAACTTTTCCCTTTCTTAAAGATTTAAAAACTGAGCTACACAGATACTAGGTAACTTGTACAAGATCACAGACCTAGGTAGTAACAGAGATAAGATTTGTTCTCAGATAGCTTGGCTTCATGACCACCCTATACTATTTCCAAGGACATGACTGCTATGATGTCTTTAGCCAAAGGGTATGGCCCATTCTGTCTCACATTCTTCATTGATTTGCATTGAAATTTTCCCTGAAACATGCAAACTTTAGAGGAATAGTATAAGGCATTGCTACTTTGCAATTTAATTTCTATTTCTCCTATTTTGAATTCTTCACTCTAGATTAGAGGCCAAAGGTAACTAAAGAAACATGCTTTTAATTATTTATCATTTTAAACCATAAGGCAGAAGGAATGTTTTTCTGCTTGTATTCCAAACATTTCTAATACAGCACTTTTGACAAGCAGTGCCTTATGGAACTAAACCCAATATTTAAATAAGATGGGAAGAATCATACTTGTGCCTTGCACTCTGCAGTTTTGAAATGTGGGTGGTTTCCCATCCCCCCACACAACTAAGTTCATACACCTTCCAATGGAGCCTGTTGAAGCTCACTGAAAAATAGTCACTGTATAATACCTGGTGTCACTAATGTCAGCTATTTACCAAGAATAATGAGTGTATTTGTGCAGGAAAGGCTGGAAAAAAATGTGCTTAGAAAAAAATCTATTTCAATAAACCTTCAGACCTCCTGCCTTAATCTATAAAGTGCGAAACTCTCATCTAGCTCTCACCTCCTCTGTTACTGCTTAAAATATTGGTAAATTTGGATGTGGGATTTTCAGTCAGTTATAATGCTTTCCTTAACTGTACAGCTTCGCTTGACCCAGAAAGGCTAGAGGATTATCTAAATTACCAAGCAAGTTATAACATCCACACTAAAGCTTATTAGATAGATGCTAATTGATATTTAATTCCATAAGATGTATGCTACTTGGTGAGACCCACATTATGTTTGTAATTGTTTTCTAATCATTTATTATATATTGAGTGGAATTTTTTTCCTTTATTTTTTTTCTTTATGATTTTTCTCTATTTCTAAATAAAACTTTTTGGGTCTAGGAGGTAAACACTGGACTGAGGCTATTCAACCATTAGATTTCACTATTGTTATCTGATTAAACTGCTCTGTAGTAACTGGTGTTAAAAATAAAATTACGAAATAGAGTGGACAAAGATCACTGAAGAAAAACAAGCCAACAACAGCTTAAGTAAGGAAGGTGAAATGAATGGACATTTTTGTCCACCTACTGTGAGTGGTGTCACTATGTGAAGTGACAGTTACCCAGCTCTGTTTGGCTTGTTTCCATTCCTTCACACAGCATCTCTGGTTACAGTCATTTAAAAATTAAGATCAGTTATTTTACTGATGTAATTCAGTAGTTCTCAGCATCTAAATCATGTAGGGAGCTTTCAAAAACAAAACAACAACAAAGAAAACAATTACATGAGCTCCACCCATATAACTTCTGCTGAAAAAGTTATATCCAAGTTGTCCACTGTGAAGTCGAGGCATTTCCATTTGTAAAACCTTCTTATGTGATTCTAATGTGTGGCCAGCCCTGAGAATTATTGAATTAATTAACATGAAATTGTTTTGGTATCTCCCTCACTTTACAAACTCAGGTTCTGTAACAAACACACCACTTGTTTAAATGCTTTTGCCTGAATTGAACACTCAAATCAAGAGCTAGACTATTTTGGGTGAAATGAGATCACAGAGCTTCTGTACTCAGTGAATTGATTTATACCTTCCAAATTAGCCAGACTAATAGCCGCTTTGATACCAAGTTTCCATTTTTTCCCCTTGGTTTCAGAAATTTTTACTTGACACAAAAATAGAGGTTTCCAAGATTCATAGCATTTATGAACTCTGAGCCTAATAGACCTTCAATCGTACCTAACAGTGCCCATCTTCTATAAAAGAAGATAGAAAGACCCCCAAACATAGGATGAGTTGTCCAAGGTCACACAGCTGAGGACTAAGACTCAGTGCCTGTGACTCCAGTGCTATTTCAACTGAACCATGTGGTTCCCTATTTATAAGGAGCCATTTAGGCCCAGAAAGGATCAAACAAGCCACTAATTTATGGATGTAAATTTTGACTTATAATCACTTTGACTCCCTTAAAATTCAATTGCACAGACAACTGGTGTAGATATACTGATGTAGTCCTTGTTATTCGTGCTATAATGAAAAAACTCCATTAGACTTTTACTGATCCACATCCCTTACTCAGGTAGAATTGACCCTCATCCTTCTGTGCTTTCATTACACTTTGTACAGATCTATATTATAGCCCCTATAACTCTTCAGTACATGTAATTGTTTCAAACCTATCTTTGCCTACCAGACTGTCAGCTGTATCAAGGTAGAGACGTTTTCTCGTTTATTTTTATATCCAATGAGCCCAGGACCATGTCATATATATATAGAATGGGCTTTATAAATGTATGTTGAATTGAACAAAATTAAAAATCAAAGAAATATTAGCTCCAATGCTAATATTCATTAAAAATTAAATTCTGCGTGGCTGGATTTCT
>NW_017732130.1:709771-718541 GCF_001890085.2 Hipposideros armiger | reverse complement strand
AGTGCAGTGATCAAGCCTCTACCCCATCTATAATGCGGTCTCCCTAGCAAGACATATGACCATCTGACACCCTACAAAATATTTACAACATTATTAATTATATTCCTCGAACTGTCTTTCATATCTCTGTGGCAATATTGTAGTTACCTATTTACGCTGTCTAATCCCTTCCTTTTCTCCCTCATCCCCACCATACTTCTTTATAGTATTAGATCCCCAAGGCCAAGGATACAACAATGCCAAAATAAGCAGCAACTTCCTCAAAATCTAGAATAAAACATTTTGTGTAGTTCTCTCTGGGCTTCTATATGTATACATGTGTGTGTGTGTATGCAAAAAAGAGCACACACTAAAGAAGATCAAGCAAGTTACAAGATATCTGAATGTTATGTGTGATTAAAAATATTTACCAGTAGAGTTTTCTATTGCATAAATTATATATGGAATTATATATATAACTATATATACAAAAGCTTATATTCAGAATTCACATCTTTTTTGGGTGTTTGTTCATTTATTTGCTTGTTTAGTGTCAAGAGCTTCTCAAGTAGAAGCATGTCTGTCTTTTTAAAATACCCCACTATTTTTGGAGATGGGGGCGGTGCTTCATAACATTAAAGTACAAATACCTACGCTCAATACAATTAGATCCAATGTTACACAAGCAGCAAGTAAGCTAGCCATGAAAAGAAAAGGTAGATCAAGAGTAGCTGTCATGATGGATCAAAATAAAGAGAAGAAAACATTTCCTAGATTATAGACATGAGTGAAATGCGGCCAGGGGATTCACTCATCAGGTGAAAAGCACATCATGTGGAAGGAAAACAGTGGGAAGGAAAAAAGTCACATTTTAGCAGAGAGTCATGGGTTTTAGGTAACCATGGCAACAGTTCTTTTTTCTTTATGAAAAAGACTCTGTGGAATGTCATATGGTTTACTTTTTTTTTTTTTTTCAGAGAAAACCTCTAATGCCATAATAGAATCTTTGCTCCTGAAAGCTTTCAATAACTGGTAATTTATTGCTATTTTTTTTAATTTAAGAGAGCACTATCTAGGTTCACCTTCTCTATTAACACATCTGTTTCTTATTCCTATCTCCCTTTTTTCATTTGACTTGACACACTTGATTTTTTTTTCTCTTTTCATATATTTTAAAGCACCTGTGTTGAAATAGAAAAAGAACAAATTCCTCATCAGAAAACCTATGCCACTTACTAGATGATATTGGATAAATTATTTGGAATCTTTGACCTTTGTTTTTTCTCAACAACAACAAAAAATCAGGCATAATTATCATATGTGCTTATTTTCTTGTTGATGGAAATACTAAATGGAATGAAAAGCAGAATAATGTAGTGGAAAACGTATAAACTTTTGAGTCATAAACACGAGTTTCAGTAGACTTTCGTAACTTACTTAGCTACAATATCCAGTACAAGCTACTTATTTATTCAGAGACGTTTTTTCTCTAAAATTAGAATAAAATATCATAAAGCATTATTGGGAAGGGATTCAATGAAATCTGTTAATATAAAATTACTAGTATCTGACACATTGTTTGAGTTCCATGTGTGGTAATAATTATAATAATATAACATATCTCTATATGATATATCAATGTTAGTTATAATAAAGAATATTCAACCAGTATTATAGCACTCAATTTAAAAACAATTTGGTGGCCTGCCCAATGGTCTTGTATTCAATAATAATTAAAAGAGCTCTTTGTATTAAACACTCTATATCTGGCACTATATACTAACTGCTTTACATACGTTAGATTATTCCATCCCTCATAGAACACTGTTATAATCCCCATTTACAAATAAAAAGCATTCATACTCAGAGAGCTTAAATAATTTGCCCAAGGTCATGGGACTAATAGAGTAAATATTAGGAACCATGTCTTTCTGACTGATCTACATGATCAAAACATTAGTACTAACAATTTTTCCTACCCTGCCTCCACTTCTGTATTAAATATAAAGACAGTGATTAGGGATTAAGTTTTTCAAATTATTTCAGGAACCAAAGTAGATTTCCCCCTTCTTACTATTATATCCAGTCATCCAAACATTTTCTCACTTGGCAGTTGGAATTTACAGTTCCATTCAAACCTCTCTAATTTAACTAAGTCTGCTGTAGGAGTCTTTTAGGCAGTAGGATCTTTTGAAAATATCCTGAGATGTTTTATTATTCAAACAGGAATGAAAATGACTTCATCTATGTACCTGCTGTGATATCTAATTAATCTATACTTTTATAAAGGAATCCAATATACTACATTCGATGCAAAAGTTAGGTTACATTTACTCAACCATTCTTAAGCTATTTACAGGCAGTAATAAACGTAGTGGAGATAGCTTTGGAATCAGATGACTGTATATTAATTTTCTAGCTCTGGCTGTAAACATCCTATGACCTTACAAAAGTCACCTAACTGTTCTAGCTCTCAATTATTCATAGATAAAAAGATTGAGGAATGTATTGAAGTATGAAGAAAACTAGAAACTGACACTCGT
Organism: Hipposideros armiger; assembly: GCF_001890085.2. Classification (NCBI taxonomy): domain Eukaryota; kingdom Metazoa; phylum Chordata; class Mammalia; order Chiroptera; family Hipposideridae; genus Hipposideros; species Hipposideros armiger. The sequence continues at coordinate 716,019 of NW_017732130.1, read as the reverse complement.
TGAGCCAGAAACTGTTATTGGGTTGTCAGAAAAGTCATGACACATTTTTGCAATGAAAAACAGAAAAAATATGTCATGACTTTTCCGAAAACCCAATATTTCATGTTATTATTAATTATCCATATATTAATTACATATTATGTAAAATAGTATATGTATTTATGATTTCATATTATATTTAACATTATTTCCTATTACAGTTGGGGAAATTGAGACTTAGCAAGTCTCAGTAACATGCTCATTGATAATGCCAGTATGTAATCTGGCCAGAAATGAAGCCCACATCGACCTGAATTTAGAGCCTGATTTTTTTTTTCACCACACAGTACTTCAACTCATAAATGATATCTTAGTGACCAAAAATTAAAAGCTTCTCTAAGTGTATCTCATTAAACACAGTAGCAGCCATTCCTGGGGAACAGCTCATTCAGTTCTAGCTGATGGTGATTTCATTTGCTTTTACATTCCTATAGATTGCAAATTCACTGGAGCAAGAGACTGATAGATTGTCTTGCTTATTTTTAACTGTGGTACAAACAACTGATCTGGAAGTCTTTTCACTTGTAAAATATTGTTCTATGCGCCTGATATGTTGCCTATAAAATTATGAATCATGCAGAGGGTTTTAGATCCTACTAGCCTTTTGAACTCTTCCATATTCAGACTCAGTTCCCCCATCATTAAAATAGGGATTAAATCATATAAACCATCAAGGTGTAAATTTTCAAACATAAACACAGTGATGCCTTTTTTATGATCTTGGACAAAGTAGGGCCCAATATATATTTAATAAAAATGATGTATTTCTGAAAATACTTTCTAGGGCAGAGGTTGGTACCAATAATAGGACTAGGAACAAAAGGTGCTCAACACAATTGTAGTTGAAGATTCATTGATTTATCCATTGATCTGTCATCCATCCATCAAATATCTATTGAGCTTCTATTCGAGATTCTGAGAATCAACAATAATAAAAAAGTGAAAGCTGTCCTCATAGAGACTATATACTTTTTAAGGGAGATGACACTGATTGTTTATCAAAGTAGGCTACAGTGAATAAAGTTTAAGTTTGACAAAGAAGATGTTACCTACTCAGTAGGCACAGATCTCCTTGAAAGTATGTGCCTGTTGTGAAATGTGAGTGATGGCATGGTACTTTCTCCTGCACTTGTGGTTTGGTTTAGGGTTGTTATCTCGCTACCTAGTTACCTGCTCTCATTAAATCTAAGGCATCAATGATTGTTAAGATGAAGATTGATATACCCCTGAGAAAAAATAAACCTACCAATTATGATATTATTAAGAACTTAGAATTTTTATTCTAAGTTGTCAATAGAGCTACTTTTGGGCCGGCCGAGTGGCGCAATGGTTAAGAACTGGCTTGGGATGCCAGAGGGCCCCGGTTCGGATCCCACATGTGAGGGCCCATGACACTGCCCTCTACAGCTAAGATGCTGAACAACAGCTCGACCTGGAGCTGGGCTGCCATGAGTCACTGGTGACAGCATAAGCTGCAGCCCCTGTGACAGTGGGTTGTCATGGGCTACCATGTGTAGCCAGCAGCCAGCATGAGCGACCAGCAGCTGCAGTGAGTGGCCATCCAGAAGCCGGCGATTGATCTGCATCGCCCAGGAAGAGCGCAATGATGGTGCCAACTTGGGCCAGTGAAGCAATGTCCTCCACAACTAGACTGAAGAACAAAAACGACAGCAACTTGCCTGTTCCCCTCTTCCCCCAATTCCCCAGCGCTGTTCCCATCCCCTCAATTCCCCAATTTAAAAAAAAAATAGAGCTACTTTTGACTTATTTCATCAAATATTTTTATCATAGTTTACTGTTCCACCCACATGTAAAGGAAACTGTATGTAAAATAAGTTGGTGATAGTCCCTAAAACTTCTTCCTATTTAGAATCAGACCCCTTGAATTACTTTTTAAATCAGAGTCTATAGTGTGTTTTTTCTAAAATATCTCCTTGGCCTTGAAAACTAAGTAAAATATCAGATACATGGCAAGGAGTGGGCATTCTTAAGCATAAACAAAAGCATGGGACAGAGAAGTCCCCGCAACGCCCAGAGAAGAGTAGCCAGCCTGAATTTAGCAGTAGGATCGCATAATTTGTAGGCCAATGGAGAATGGTTGTCAGAGTCAAGATTTTCTCTGGAGGTAGAACTGACGATATTGGCCAATGGTTTCAATGTGAAAGACAAAAGAGAATGAAATACAAACAATAACTCACCAGTTTCTGGCTTAAACATGATGATTCATGGGCTTCTGGTGTGAGCTGCAGGGTGGTCGTTTTGATAGGAAATACAGGGAGAGGAACAGGTTTTGGATTTCTAATGTTACATTTGAGATGCATGAGATAACACTGAACAATGAAGTCAAAGATGTATACATAGATTTAGAGTTCAGAAGAATAGTTTTGGACCAGAAATAGGACTAAGATAATTCTTATCATGCAGTTGCCATTTAAACCATGAAACTAGTTGTGATAGCCAAAGGAGAAGATATCAAAAGAGATGAAAGAAGAGGGTGCAGACCTAAACTCTGGGCTAGCTTCAGGGGCACATAGCCAGTGAAGTCACACAACAGATATTTAACACATGTTTGTCAAATTAATTTTCTCATCAAAAAACAATATTTAACAAAAATTACATGAGGTAGTTATTATTATCCCATTTGATAGATGAGGCCTAGGGAATTCGTGTTTTCTTCAGTGGTAAATACTAGACTACAACTCTGTTCTAGATTGTAACTTTCACAGTTTCTCCTACAACCCTCAGAAAACTGCTTCTTTTAACAATTTACTTTAAATTATTAGTCTCCTGATGATTAGAAATCCAAATGTGATAATCAGGAATTTCAAACTCCCTACCTTCCCCTTTTGACTTAGAGATCATGACAACTCTTTTAACATAAAGGTTTTTTGTACAGATCATCTGTAGCCAATTGGAGGAGTACAACAGCCGTCAGGCTTTATGCAATGGAACTTCCGAGGGACCCTTACTGCGCAACCCAGGAAACCACGACAAAGCCAGGACGCAGAGGCTCCCCTCCTCAGCTGATGTGGAATTGTGCCTGAGTTTGACCCAGTATGAATCAGGTTCCATGGATAGAACTGCCAATTTCAGCTTTAGAAATACACTGGAAGGTAATCCAACTTTTTCACGTATTTAAAATTTCTTTTGTTCTGAACTTATGTTTACAATCCCTTATGCAAAACCCTAAGCCCAGAAGAGTTTGAGAATTTAGAATGTTCTGAGTTGGGTAAGGACGTGTGGCATACATACACAGGTTGCCAACAACACTAGCAGAGTCTGGGCAGCATATCATAATCCAACACATTAATAACTCTTTAGCAAAATGTATAAATATACCCACTAGGGCAATAAATAGAGATAACAGGCAGCCTAATGGTGAATAAAGTCAGGTTTTTCCAATAAAAGAATATTGGTACTGAACAAAATAATACATGTTCAGATCTTTTCGCATTTTGGAATTATACATGTAAATACAGGACTGTACACCTGTTATACTTTCCTAAATTTTAATGTTTTGTCTAGTTTAAAATATTCTGGACACTAGGCTCTTTGAGGCAAGTCCATTCTCTTAACTATAATAAGGATAAAACCCACATGTGAGGTTAAGCTCCCATCCCATTATTTCTTAAGATTCTGTGCTTCATTAGAGATTCCTTTTCACAGTTTCTTTTAGGTCCTACTTACTTCGGCTGCAAATCTTGTTTGCATCTTCTCTTCAGCATCTGTTCATTCTTCTCTGCTCAACACTGTCCCAGTCATGAAACCCATCCCCTTCACTTCAATTTGCATTATGGAAACAAACCTATAAACAAAACAAAAACAAGAACATTAACTCAAGTCACAGTTTTAACCGGAGGTTTGGAAAGACATAGGGCACTAACTTGTGGCAAGGCAGACAACTCAAAATTTAACGTCCCACCTCCTAAAAACTCTTTGGCATCCTACCACATAGAAAAACCTTTCTCTCTTCCCTTATTTCTTCCTCCTTAATTTTTCTTTTGGGGGGGGGTATTTTTTTGTCATTATAATTGTTTTCTCCTTTAACTTCTGTTGCTCAACTGTGCACAGTAGCTTCACTCGCTCTTTCATTTCCCTGTATTCTTCCAATCCATAACCTCAAGGCCTTACTCTCCCTCAGAAGCAACTTATACAAGGAGAATATCACCCTAAGGAGGAATCCTGGTACCAGCTGTTAAATAAAAGGTGTTTGTATCTTCCTAAAGTAATATGAATGATTAATGTTTTCCAAGTAATCGCTATATGCAAGGCATGGTGCCGAACATTTAATTCTTACAATCGTCCTCTGAGGAAGGTGGCATCCTTACTTCTAGTTTAAAGAGAGGAAGCAGGATCAGAACCATTAAGTAATTTGGCTAACATTGCTCATCTGGTAAGTGGCAGACCTACATCTGTCCCTAAATTTGTCAAGTGCCCAAATCCAAGAATAACTTGCATTGTATTCTGATGATTCAGACTGGGCTGAAAATTTCTTGAAAGTGGACAATAACAAGCTGGCCCTTCAACAATATCGTATAAGAAAGCGATGCATGGTGGTCAGGAGTCTCAGATACTACAAGCTAAGACAAAGGCACATGTACAAATTAACAGTCACCGTCTGGGAGAATTGGGTGTCTTGGTGGACTCCGCAGGATTTAACAGGACGCCAAATGCTGACTTAATGACATTGCAAAGTCATTACTAAATACTAAAAGGAACTGGAGGACTTTACAACTATCTCAGACAGATTTCTTTTTAGCAGTGAGAAAGCATGAATTCTGTTATTAAGGAACATGGACAGGTCACAGAACTAAGGTAGGGGAACCTCAATTCTCTGGCCCTCAAGTCAATAAAGAAGAGTGACTTGGGCTGTGTCAGCTCAGCCAGTGGCTTTCAGATGAGTTTCTAAAGCACAGAGGTGAGTAGAGAACATCAGGTTTATTGCAAATAACTTGCTACCACTAATAAATTGTGAATTATTTTCTTATTTTTTTTCCCAATGACTTATTCTCATTCACAATTCTAATATGCTTTCTTGAGGAGAAGAGAAAAGGCCTATTGTAGCACATTATCTGGCATATAATAGGTGTGCGGTAAGTATTGACAACTGAATACATAAATAATATCTAAGGTACTTCAAGTTGCACCTAATCCACCATTTAGCTTATCTATATTTGTTATATTAAGTCTGTGGAAAAAATGTTAGAAAACAATGATCTGATCTAACAAGGGCTTTTCCTGACCAGGAATATATATTTTTTACTTTTCTTTAAACATTTATTTCAGAAATAATTTTAAACTTACAGAAAAAAATTGCAACAAAAACAGTACAAAAAACACACATATACTCTTTACCCAGATTCACTTATTGTTTACATTTTATCTTGTTTGCTTTTTTCCTCTGTATCCCAATCAACCATTTTTTGTTTTTTTAAAGGGTAAGTTGCATAAATCAGAATCCTTTACCCCTGGACATTTAAGTGTGTTTTTCCTTAGAACCGGAATATTCTCTCAGATAACTACAGAACAGTTATCAACCTCAGGAAATCCTATATTGACATAATGCTTTATTCTAATCTAATGTTTATATTCCAATTTTTTTCAATAGGTCTAATAATATTCTTTATAGAATTTTTCCTCTCTGTAAAAGGAGCTAGCCTAGGGTCAGGTAGTATTCAGTTGTCATGTGTCATTAGCCTTCTTTAATCTGAAATGTTTCCACAACTTTTTTTTTTTTTAATGAGATTGACATTTTGGGAGAATACAGTTCCTCTCCCTATTTTAAAATATAATTTTCCTCAATTTGAGTTTCATATTTCCTCAGGAATTCATGCTTAGACAGAATTCTACATAGGTGATTTTGTGTCTTTCTAAAAGGGTGTCACATCTGTAGGCGCATGATGACCATCTGTCAAACACTGATGCTATTAATTTGATCACCTGCTCCAGGTATGGTCTAGTTTCCCCACTGTATAATTATCTTCTTTCCTCTCTCTCTAACTAATAATTTAACTACATGGAGACATTTTTCTTAAGACTATGCAAATATCTTGCTTCTCCTCACAATTTTCTCCGGCAGTTACCCTCCACTGATGGTTATAACACGACAGCTTTCCAACTTCAGCACCCCCTTTATATTTGTTAGTCAGGACTCCACAAGCAAGAGCCGTCTTTTCTTTTTTCTTCTTTTTCTTTCTTTCTTTCTTTCT
>NW_017732130.1:704422-706394 GCF_001890085.2 Hipposideros armiger | reverse complement strand
GTTTAGGCTATTGTGAAAATGTTCACATATGCAGCTCCTACTGTATACACAAGAAATGTCTCCCTTTCCCCCCACTCCTGTCTTCTCTGTAATCTTCAATAGTCATTCCAACTATCCTTGGACTTTAGCAAAGGTTATGAGTCTTCATGATATATATGTATTCATAATAGACAGCTTTCATTTAATTTTTCCTCATTTGAATTCGTTGCCATGTAGAAAATGGATATTTGCTAAAGAGTAATCTCATTTTTCAATAATTCAAGTTAAGGTCCTGGATGATTTTCAAGGAGCAAAATAATAATGCACCTCTTCCAGGTATAGAGTTAGGCATTAGACACTTGGGGATTTCATTTTCTTGGGGAAAATCTTAGAAAAAATTCCACCAGTCATTAGCAATAAACACTGCAAAGAAAAAGCAGAATTCTATGTTTATGCATTTATTCATCTAGCAAATATGAGTTGACAGATTTCAGGATACCAAAGACAAACTATGTCCCATGTATATGCAGAAAGGACTGCTTTATAATCTTCTATAGTGAATTATTTAAAATATTTTGGTTTCAGTATTTATTTACAACTCTTACTTTATTTTGTTCACTTTCAAGAAAATGTCTGTCAAATGCCTAAGTCTGAATAACCATGGTTTATCCGTCAATTGTGCATTCCAGTAAAATGTCATTCCATAAAAAAAACAAAAACATGGTTACTTCAGCTCTCAATACAAACAATAGCACACAAGTGCTTTTCCTCTAAATTACTGTGATACTTCAGAATGCATCAGAAATATTACATAAGTATGTCCCATTCTGACCTTTCTAAGTTACCCTAGTGGAATTGAGATCTCTCATAAACTCCCAATCTTGCCTCTGTTATGTGGCCCAGCACTTATCATTCTACTCTGTATGGACTTCTTGGAAGAAATCCTTCTGTAAAAACAATGGAATTTTTTAGATGACCAAAAACTAAAGAAGAATNTTATCTATCTATCTACCTATTTATCTATCATCTATTACATGGAGTAAAGACTTCCCACTTTTTCAATGGTATATAATTCATTAAGGTGCATAATTATCTTGGTGCTTAGATGGTCCCAGATTTCACTTGTGGGCCCACCTTCAAGCTAGTTCTTATTCTTATGTCTTTGTTTCTTATCCCCATCATTTTTTTGTTTAGCACTTTCTTTCTTTCTGGTATAACAAAATATTATAGTCATCTTAAACCTACACTGCCCCAGGCCTGGAATCAGCCATATCTCCAAACACTGCAAAGTGTTTGGAGAAAAGAAAAAAAAAGTGTTTGGAGAAAAGAAAAGAACCAAACACTGGTTCTTTTCAGTGGGGAAGGATATTAGAGACAAAGATCTGGGAGTAAGTTTTTCTTTGCACTGGAGAGTCACATTTTTTATCTCAAAGCCCAAATAGGGTGGGCTGTGGGACATCTTGGAGTGCTCATGTGACAGTAGTTGCAAGGGGAATGGAATTGGAGAAGCAGGAGCAAAGGCTATCATTGCACCCTACTGTCTCAGTAAATGCAGGTGGAATCGAGTGGTTGCTTTTTAATGAACATCAGTTATTGCTGCCCTTTTTTATTTGGGGCCTTGAGAGAGGTGTGTAACGTACAGCCCAGAGAACAAGTTCTCACAGCCAGTCCCGGCATGGAGGGGCTGCTGTTTCCATCTACTGGAGTTATTTATGTATCCTCAGCTTTTCTCTTAGATTTAAATGCTGAAGTAAATACTGAAGGTGTGCAATTTGCAAACTCTGTAAAAGAGACTCACGTCTTTATTTTATTTTTATTATTAGTTTCAGGTGTACTAAACAATGCAATATTATCTTTTTACCCTTCACAAAGTGACAACCCCCCTCCCCCCATCCACTGCCCCTCACCCCCGACATCACACATCTATTACAATTCCATTGACTCCATTCCCACACTATACTCCACATCCCATGACTATATATGTATTAAATTA
>NW_017732130.1:702058-703697 GCF_001890085.2 Hipposideros armiger | reverse complement strand
CAGAATACCAAGGGCATCGTTTAAGGAGGTTGAGACATTCGAGTGATCGGACGGCTCCTGTACATCTGTACCAATTCTGAGAGAATGAGAAAGCTGTGTAGCTTGGTATTGGTTGGTATCCACTGACCCAGAACAGAGGTGAAGGGTCTTGACAGATAATTCATCCAGACCAGGAAAACTTTTCCAAGCCTGGGTTACTTAACCCCCTAGAATTACCTCCTTACCAACATTGTTGATATTCTGATTGGGAAATAATCCTGATCATAAAAACAACAATAAAAATCTTTATGTACCAGATATTCTAATTCTCACACATTATATTATTTAATTCTTACAACAGTCTTATTATATTTAACATTCACTGATTAAGCTAAAGCACCATCTTTAATGAAGAAGTTATTCCAATGAGCTTAAGTGACAATCTGTCTCTTTACAGTTGAATGAGCTGATTCATCTCATTGGACTTAAAGAAGAACCTTGCTTCTCTTTACTCCAAACTCTTAGGGCAAATAGGACCTGTCATATAACATGCAGGGAATTCAAACAAATGTCTTCTGTATTACTTTCCAAGTGGGTTTATTTTGAATGTGATTCTTTAATCAGGAAATAATGTTTTGTTTTGTTTTTTAATGTTGCCTTTTTTAAAAGCCTGAAATAAAATAGGGACTGCTATATTATAGAGAATACTTTGTGGATATGTATGAATGTTTTAAGATATCTAGGGTAGAAGGGGCTCTCAAGGAAGAGTTAATACTTACTAACCATTGTCACCACAATAAACTTTAATTAAAAAAGTAAAAAATAAAATAAACATCATTAAAATCATGGAAATTAAAAAAAGAAGAGTTAATACTGATGTACTAGGTTTAAAAATATATATAAGTGAATCATAACTTCTATATACTCAAATCCTGTTAAATTCTTAATCAGTGCATTGTTTCCCAAAGCAGATGCTTGGCAAGACCCTAATACATTCATTTTATCTGGTTATTAGAAACTCTCTAATTAGGATGCAGTGATAGCCTGCTAGAAACTATGACTGTTTGAACATTAGGGGACAATTTGATTTTTGCAGAGACAGATTTCTTTAGACCTGAAGACTTTATTCAGATATCTGGGTGGTCAAAACCTATAGTTTTATATTTCTTTCAGAAAAAAAGAAATCTTAACAACAGAATAGCTTAAAGTTTGGCAATATTATTGCTTGATACTCAGTAAACTTTTAGCAACAAATATATAATGATATAGCCTGAGCAATCTCCATTAAAAAAAAGGAGAATCATTCCCCATACATTTAAATAGTTTTAAATGATTCCCCTATTTCTTCCCTCTTCTACTAGTTGCATGGACATACAAATTGTTCTAGCCAAATTATAATATTAAGAAAGTAATTTATTTAGGCATATGCCATCTTTGTTATGAATTAAAAGGTGCTGGTATTATGTCCTGGGCAATACCATCTTAGAAAGAAGCTACACAGGAGAGAGAAAGAGAGAGAAGAACCTCCCAGGATGGAGAAGAGCCCTTTTAAGTTGCACTGTGACACTGATTTTGAAGGCATATAGCACTATATTTAAACATCAATTCTAACATTATGAGAATCTTCTCCCTCATATTAAAAATTCACTTAATAATTACA
>NW_017732130.1:688622-699413 GCF_001890085.2 Hipposideros armiger | reverse complement strand
ACATTTTATATAAAACAGATAAAATAATATAAATGATGAAGATAAGGCAGGCTTGCTAGAGACTCTGGGATCTCTTTACGTGGTGGTGAGTCTTTTGTTTTTTTCTGTTTATTTCATATATCCAAGATTTGAAGCTGGAAACACCAAAAAACCTGGAAACAGCAAGAGGTGCAGACAAAAACAAACCAACAAAAACAAACAACAATAAATCCTGCTCCCTCTAGCCAAAAGACAAGGAAAGGGAGAGGAAATTTCAAGTAATAACCACTATACTTCATTCAAACATCGAATAATAATAAATTTTAAAAAAAAAGAAAGAAACAAAGAAAGAAAGAAAGAAAGAAAGAAAGAAAGAAAGAAAGAAAGAAAGAAAGAAAGAAAGAAAGAAAGAAAGAAAGAAACCCTGTAACACAATCCCCACCCATGCCAGAACAGACTGCTTGGGATGACTATGCCTCCACCCTTGCCAGATGTCACAATGTACACCAATGCCCCAGCCAAGAGGGTGTCAGAGAAGACTGAGTAGGAAACAGAGACTTGCATCCCAACCAGGCACCAAGGAACCGTTCCCCCTACCTTATATGAAGGCTATGCAGGGGACCTCCACTTCTACCCCTACCTGGCAGTAAAAAGATTACTCTGTTCTTCTCTACTGAACTTGTGTTAGAGGAGACCTAATAGGGAGACAGGAATTCAACTATTACCCAGTGATAATGAGGCCGCCCAATCAGTGATGTTAGTGGAGGTCAAGTGGGGCAGTAATGAGGCATTCCTACGTCTCATAGCCAGCACGGTTTAGAGGACTAGTGGGGTCCAGTCGAATGGGGAACTGACTTCTCTCTCCAACTAGCTATGAAGAGGCAGTGTTTGTTTTCCCTTCTTTTGCTGGAATCGAGTCACAGAAAGCCAGTTAAAGTAGAAGATTTAATAAGATTCAGAATCTCATAATACTCTAAACATTCAAGTTTCAAGCAAAAAAAATCACTCAGCATACCAAGAAAATACCACACTTTAGTGAAAAAGGACAATCATTAGATAGTGACACTGAGATAACAGAGGGCATCACATAATGATAAATGAATCATTCTACCAAGAAGACATAATAATACTAAATATGTATGCACCAAACAACAAAGCTCAAAAATATATGAAGCAAAAGCTAATAGAACCAAAAGGAAAAATAAACAAATCCACAATTATAGATGGAGACTTTAATATCCCTTTCTCAACAATTGATAGGACTTGAGAGAATATCTACAAGGACATAGAAGAATTCAAGAATCTAATTGATATCTATAGAACAGTTCACCCAACAACAAAAGGCTAAACATTCTTTTTCAGTGCTCACAAAACATATATTAATGTTAAGATAGACCATTTCCTAGACCATAAAACTAACCTAAACAAACTTTTGAAAACTGAAATCATACAGATTTTGTCTCCAACCATAATGGAATCAAATTAGAAATCAATAACATAAAGATAACAAGAAAATATCTTCCAAAAAAAATAAAAGAAAGAAAACCAGAGACTAATATCCTTCAGGCATGGAGATATAAAATCCTTAACAAAATATGAACAAATAGAATTCAGCAATATGTAAAAAGAACCCTACATTATGAATCAAGTGAAGTTTATTCCAAAAATTCAAAGCTAGTTCAATATGTAAGTTTCCTGTATCTTGACTCTTTCCATGACAATATCCTGGCTATGTAATGTTGTGTTATAGTTTTTCAAGGTATTACCATTGGGGGAAACTGAATAAAGGGCACAAGCGATCTCTCTCTATTATTTCTTGTAAACACATATGAATCTAGAATTATCTCAAAATTAAAAGTTTAATCATAAAGGAACAAAACAAAAATGCAAACAAAGTATTTTTAGGCTAATATTTGAAATTTACTTTTAAGTAGATGTATGAAATAAAAGACCACAATACTAAGAACCTTCTCTTGGTCAAACAATTAACAATGTTTTTGTGCACTGGCATTTATTGATTCATAAACATGAAGAGATACAATATGTAGTACTATCCAAGACAATATTACAAGTATTGATATGTCAGAAAGCAGGCTTAAGGCAAACATAATATAGATTTTATTCTAAATGTTGCAGTCCACTAATAGCTATTATCACTTTTTTTCTGACAGTTTAAGATTAATGGAAGAATTATTGCCCCAGAGAATAATTGCTCAATAACTTCTGTACAATTCTTCTGAACCTACAGATCGTTTACAAAGAATTTCCTTAAATATACATCATAGTCCTAGTAACTGACCAAGAACTATGTGACTCTCTAATTTTGTAAATACGTCTAAAACATAATTATTAATCTTAAGAACCACCCTTCTTTGACACCCTTGACTTGTTATAAAAACAGCATTAGCCATTGCTTTTTATTTCATGGTCATATTTTATGAAGGAATGGGTTTCCATATCAATTCATCATGACTATTATTTATGCTGTAGTAAGGTGAGAACTACAAACCTTTTAAAAAGGCAATGGTCATGTGGATAGTAGGCTAGCTTACTGGTGAATAAAGAGTCTGGCTTCTATTTTGAAGCCTTGCAATTGAATCAAATTTCTGATTTGGCAAAAAATATATAAATGGTTATATGTCATTGGCTTTGGAAATCTGATCTAAATTGTCTAACAATCCATTGAAATACTCATTTTTTTTCTTTATACATATCTGTATAGAGTAGGATAAATAGAAAAGTTTATCATTAGACTGAGGTATTTGTGAAATGTAGACTGTACATATCCTTTTAGAACTTCAAAATCTCTTAGAATAAGAGATCTAAGAAGGCCTACAATAGAGAGCTGTTTTTATTTGTTTAACCCAAAATATTTACAGCTAATTTGACCATAAAGCCCACCTACCACCATCACTTTGTGCCTTTTATTTTTCCGAATACTCTTTAAAAATCGTTTGGTTTATAGATTTCCAGAAATTTACTTGGAAAAATGTGGTCTAAAATTAAAATGTTACATCTACAAAAACCAAGGGTTAACTCTAGTCTCCATCATTTTAGGCTCAATAAATTATAGACCAGTGACTGAATAATTATCCATCCCTCCCTTACAGTTAAGTTTAGGAGGATCAATATAGTTATTTGCTTATTTAGGTACAGATTCTGTAGAAATCTGTAGTAGAGCTTTAGTTGGACCCAAAAGAAAACATGTGAGATAGAAACTTGTCTCCAATTCTAAGTATGTCGTAAGATGCCACTGTCCTCAACATAAAATTCATCTAGTTCTTAAAAAAAAATTAATTAAAGTTATTGCATTGTACATCTCTTGGGATACCAGTCAAATTTTATTGTATTGTGTTTCAGAGAATGAAATTATCATAAAATTTAATGTAAATGGTACTCCCTAGGGCTCTGCATTTTTATTGTGCTATAAATCTATCCTCCCTTAAAATTAAAAACCAAAGAAAACGAATAGCTAACATTTATTGAGAAGTTACTAAATGTTAAATACATTAGTAAATAATTTATCTACTTTTTATTAACTTTATCCTAAGTGGTAAATTCTACTTATTATCCCCATTTTATAGATTTTAAAATGTCAAAAAAGCAGTCATCTACATACAGCAACATAGATCATAAATGACAGAGCTGAAATCCAAAATCAATACCAATTCTGAGCTCATAATCTCATTGGAAAATATTTAGAAATATGATAAGTATATGACCATCTTTGAAGAGGGATCACTTGAATTTAAGACATGAGATCCTGGGTAAGTCATTCAACTTCACAAAACACATCTTTTCATCTATAAAATGTAGATAATATTTCTGTACTATCTATCTCTAAGGTAATGTTTTTTCCATGTGGGAAGCCTCTGCTTTATTACAATGAAGAAAATCTTTATTAGAATTTATTCAAGGTATTAGAATTTTATCTTTTTCCAATAATTTTAACTCAAACTATATATTTTTTTTCTTTTTTCTCCTGTAGTAAATTCAGAACCTTGTGACAGTGATCTCACAGTAGGTGATTTACCATTAAGATTGGAAATCTTGTGGACTTGGAATTATAAGTGTAGTGCTTAAATGAGTAAAGGAGAATGTACCAATAAAAACTATCAGTTTCATAGGCAGAAATATTTAAAATATGATAATTTATCAAGATAAGAAACATCACATATAAACACCAAAAGCCAACTGTGGTTTCTAAGTATTCATTCTGAGATTTCACAGGCCATTAGTTTCATAGGATATTGCTGAATTACTCTATTTCTCCTTCCATTAATTAGGGCTCACTTTATAATATCGTAAGAAAGAAAACCCAAATAATGTGGCTTTAAGAAGACAGATGTTCACTTTGCTCTCATGAAACAATGCAGATGTAGACAACCCAGGACTAGTAGTGCAATTCACCCATCCTCAACTCCCAGCTTCTATCTCTAGATCTTCATTCTAATGTCTTCATCTTAATCAGCAGGAAGAGCACAAAGTGGGAAGAGGACCGCATATCTATTCTTCTTTAAAGACATAAGTGAGAAGTATTTCTCAATTCTGTTTTATCCTTATGGCTAAACAGGCATGGCTACACTTAGCTCTAAAGGGCGACTGGAAAATGTAATTTCCAGCTAGTAGCCATGTGCCCTACTACATTTAGGATAATCATTACTAGGAAAAAGAGGAGAATTAGTATTGGTGAAAAAAGTAGCAGTTCATGTCACAATCCCCTTTTCTAGTGTTTATTGAAACAAAGTAAAATTAAAATCAAGTTCTCTTACCACAGTGGATTGTCTACTAAGTTTCATATAAAACAATTAATTCTGTAGTGGTAAATGAAGTATCAAGGTACTATTTTACTTCAGACCTTCCAAGTTATTAAACTTGTGAGCACTTATTATACAATTTAGAGAACTGGAATGTGTTAGAGTAACATGTGAGGATGTGATGAACTGAATGTTTGTATCCCCTCCAAATTCACATGCTGCAACTCTATCCCACAATGTGTTGGTATTAAAAAGTGAGATTGAATTAGGATTAGATGAGGTTGTGAGGGTGGAGCCCTAATGAACTGAATTAGTGCCCTTATAGGAGTCGCAGCAGACTTTGCTTCCTCTCTCTGCTCTCCACCACATGAGAAGTCACCATGAACCACAAGTCAGTAGTTTGCAACCTGGAAGAGGGCCCTCACCAGAACTTGACCATTCTGGCACCCTAATCTCAGGCTTCCAGCCTCCAGAATTGTGAGAAATAAATGTCTGTGCTTTATCAGTCACCTAGTCTATGGTGCTTTGTTATGGTAGCCCAAATGGGCTGAACCATAGAAAACAAACAAACCATCAAATCTTAGTGGCCTAACCTAATAAAAATTGTTTGATGTCTTGCCCACACTAAGTTCAGTTTGGATGTTAATATTTAGTGAGCGGCCTTTTGTATGGCCACTTTAATGACTAACATCTCCCAGCTTTCTTGTGGATCTTCTGCGTCTTCCTAAGAGACAAGGGAACAAGGTGTTCAGAGGGTCCTACAGAATAAATATATGGGTCAGGCCTGGAAATGGCCTACCTACCTTCTACCCACATTCCACAGGCCACAGTTTATTCATAGGGCCACACCTAAATGTGAGAATCGTTGTACATCCCGGAGATTGAGGAAGTGGGCTTCATGAACACATTGTGTTGGGTTTTTCTGTTTGAGCCTTTTCAATCTTTTCTCCTCTAGGATATAATAATTGCTGGGGCTTTTAGTTTTTGTCTAGGATGCCTCATTTACATTGATGCCTCAATTCTTGGCTAAAAAAAAGATAATTTATTTTCTCTCATTTGCCACTGCTTTCTTTCTCCCACCCCCTTTGAGCGATATTTTCCCACTTATCCCATTTTCCAACAAGTAGAAAAAGTTCATGAACTTCTGCTTTTACTAGCCATTAATGTATTCCTTCCCAATGGCATCTCCAAAAGTATATTCCACAATTTATAGGTGAAAGCTTGTTTCTATTAACATGCTTTGTTTGAATGAAGAATCACCTATCTCTTCTCCCCTAACATCGACTATTATCTCCTCCATGCTGAACAACACCATAGCTATTAGTCACACAAGCTGCTCAGGCCTTTCTCTATATACAATTAATTATTCAATCAGGAGAATATTGAAAGAATGGCCTATTAAATAAAAATATAAGAGATAAATTCACAGCCATGATCCATCTTAGTCATTAACCTTGGAACATTACGGGCACATTTCAAAAATTTTTATCTTAAGTGTTTTTAAAATTGTGCTAGCAACTGGAGTTACATGTTTTATGAAGGGAAAAAGATAAGGAGGTTATAGAACATAGTGGTTAAGAGCTGGGTTTTGGAAATAGAAAAAGAAATAAATATCCCATATTTATTTATTCAAAATAAAGCATCTACTGTTTGCAGGGACTTTGCAATACAGAGGAATAACTAATGACTATGACACAGATTTTTTTCTCTTGGAACTTACAGTCCAATTAAGAACTGGACCATGATTAAGTAATTGTAAACCAAAGGAAATAAATGATTAAACACAGGGAAATATGTGTTGTTAAATTGAGGGTTCTAACCAAGTGTTTATTGTCTGAGAAATTCTGATGGAGGATCTGGTATCCTCAAGAATGAGCAACAGCAGGTCAGATAATGTGCAAAGAAGAAAAATGGGGGAAATTACACTCTTTCCAATATCCTAACATAGTCTTACAAATTTCCAGAGAGTCCCTGTAATTAATAACAACTGCTGACATCAATGTAGTCCTATCCTTCATTTCCTAAAACCTTTCACACTTAATTATACCTAAAACCTTAATTACGCCTCTCAAAAGCCTTATAACATATTTATTATCACACTCATCTTATAGATGAGGAAACTGAGATTCAGAGAATTTAAATAACTTGACAATGTCACACAGCTGACAGGTAGCAAAATTGGATCATCAACAGGGGAGGTCATGTCCCTAAGTCTTCCAAACAGAGAGACCAAGTTTTAGAGGAAGCAGAGAATAGTGGTTAAGAGTCATACTACCTGTTAAAATCCTGATAGTATCACTTACTAATAAGATGACTTTTAGTAAGTTTAACCTGTCTTTACTTGAAATCCTTTATTTACAAAGTGAGGATAGTCACAGTACCTATCTCGTGTGCTGTTAACAAATATTACATGAGTTAACATTTGTAAATTACAACATCTCTGATGGAAAATTATCATTAAATAATAAAGTCGTTCTCTTGCATGCCAATTCATAGCCTAATTTTCTAGCTCCTTATAGAAACCAAATTCTAGACAATGGAGTAGATGAGTAATTGAGACCTCCAGTGGACAGAAATTGTTTCAGAAAAGCATTAGTTCTAAATTGAACTGATATCCAAAGTATAACCAAATGAGAGTACTTTCTACTTAGAATTGCTTTTTTAAAGCAATCATTGAGATGCAATTCTAGCCTTCCACAAACTTTTGAAATTCAGCAAGGGAATTAAATTTGACAGAAATAAACATTGTGCTTAAGCAGGTGAACATCTAGCCTTATATATTGATGGCACTACCAAAGAATTCCAGCATTCTCTGTTTTCTGACAGGAATCTGATTGATCCAGTTGACTGTATCTCATCTGAAGTCCAGAGATAGGAAGCTTGTAAAGTATTCATCCAAAGGAAGAGGGAGAGTGGGAGCCACTATTATAGGGCCTTCTCTATCCTGAACAAATATATAATAGAAAACTGGGCTGGATCAGGTGCCTGACCCTTTTCAGTTTTTTTTCAGGAAAAGAAGTAAGGGGGAAAAGGATACTGTTGGAACTAGAAAACAATAGTGTTATCTTCTTTACAGTTACTGTGAGGATTATGTTTCAAAAAACATAAGGAAACATTTAGCTTAATGTCTACCACCCAAGAGTTGAAAGTATAGTAATAACAGTAATGTTTGTTGCCAAATGGTAAGTAGTAATAAAGAGAAATAAGAAAATGTATGAATCATATTTCATTTATAATTAAATTGTGAAGATGAGGATTTGTGACATGTAAGCATAGAGAAGATCCTATTTCAAACTGAAGGTTTATAAATGCAAACACATCTCGGAAAAATTCAAACATATTTTCAAGTGATTTTAACCAAAGCATCTTAACATAATTATCCTTGGAGGTCAGAAACATGGTGGCACGAGGGATGCTCCTTGATATCTCCCCTTGAATCTACAACATATTAAACAGCTATAATTCAACAAAGGATTCCCTAAGCAATAAACAAACGCATCTGAGAGATTTGCTAATCAAAACATCTAAAAGTGGGTGAATCGGGGCAACAGGAGGATAAAATGGCTGTAGTAAATCCTCATATATCAATAATCATCCTAAATGTAAATGGACTGAACTCACCAATAAAAAGGTACAGAGTAGCAGGTGGATCAAAAAACAAAACCCAACCATATGCTGCCTCCAAGAGATACATCTCAGCTGAAAGGACAAATATAGACTCAAAGTGAAAGGATGGAAAACAATACTCCCCAAGTAATTGGCATCCAGAGAAAAGCATGTGTAGCCATACTTCTATCTGATGAAACAGACTTCAGGATAAAAAAAGGTAACAAGACACAAAGATGGACATTTCATAATGATAAAGGGAACAATACAACAAGACATAACACGTATCAATATAGTACATGCTCCCAATCAGGGAGCACCAAAATATATAAAGCAACTACTAACAGAATGAAAGGGAGAAACTGACAAAAACACAATTATAGTAGAGGACCTAAATACAAAATTGACAGCTATGGATAGATCATCCAAACAGAAATTCAATAAGGAAATGTCAGCCTTAAATGACACATTAGACCAAATGTACATAATTGACAACTTCAGAGTATTTCATCGTAGAACATCAGACCACACATTCTTTTTATTGCACATGGCACATTCTCAAGGATAGACCATATGTTGAGACACAAAATTAGCCTCAGCAAATTTAAGAAGTCTGAAATCACAGCAAGAATATTCTCTGACCACAAGGCTTTGAAATCAGAGATCAACTGCAAAGAGAAAGCAGGAAAAACCACAAATACAAGATTTAACAACATGCTTTTAAATTATGACTGGGTTAAAGGATAAATAAAAGGAGATATCAAAAGATACATAGAAACAAATGAGAATAAAAATACATCATAGCAATATTATTGGGATGTGGCAAAAGCAGTATTAAGAGGGAAATTTATATCATTAGAGGCCTATCTCAAGAAACATGAAAAATCCAAAATAAACAACCTAATGTTACATCTTAAAAAACAAGAAAAAGAAGAACAAATGAAAGCCAAAATCAGCAGAAGAAAGAAAATAATAAAAATTAGAGCAGGATTCAATGAAATAGAGAAAAAAAGACAACAGAAAAAAATTAATGAAAAAAAGAGTTGGTTCTTTGAAGAGATTAATAAAATTGATGAACCCTTGGCTAGACTCACTAGGGAAAAAAGAGAAAAGACACAAATAAACAAAATCAAAAATGAAAGAGGACAAATTATAACAGATACCACAGAAATACAAAGGATTATAGAATAGTATGAAGGACTATGCCACCAAATTCAATAACCTAGGAGAAATAGACAAGTTCTTAGAAATATATAACCTTTCTAGACTAAATCACAAAGAACTGGAAAATCTAAATAGACTGATCAACAGTAAGGAAATTGAAACAATCACCCAAACCCCGCCCCTCAAAAACAAAAGTCCAGGACCAGATTGCTTTTCTAGTGAACTCCACCAAACATTTATAGCTTATTTAATAACTGTCCTCCTCAAACTCTTCCAAAAAATTGAAGAGGAGGCAATACTTCCTAACTCATTTTCTGAGGCCAACAGTACCCTGATACCAAAACCTGGTAAGAATAACACAGGAAAAGAAAACTACAGACCAATAACTCTATTGATGAATATAGACACAAAAATACTAGCAAATTGAATACAACAATACATTAAAAAGATAATACATCATGATAAAGAGAAGTTCATTCCAGGGCACAAGAATGATTCAACATATGTAAATCGATAAATGTGATACACCACATTAACAAAACAAAGGATAAAAATTATATGATCATATCAATAGATTCAGAGAAAGCATCTGACAAGATAAAACATCCATTTATGATTAAAACAGCTAATAAAAATGGGTATAGAAGGAAAGCACCTCAACATAATAAAGGCCATGAATGACAAACCCTCAGTAATATACTTAATGGTGAAAAACTGAAAGCCTTTCCTCTAAGGTAGCGGTTCTCAATCTTCCTAATGCAGCAACCTCTTAATATAGTTCCTCATGTTGTGGTGACCCCCAACCATAAAATTATTTTCGTTGCTACTCTATAACTGTAATTTGGTACTGTTATGAATCGTAATGTAAATATCTTTTTGTTTTCCAATGGTCTTAGGTGACCCCTGTGAAAGGGTCATTCGACCCCCAAAGGGGTCGCGACCCACAGGTTGAGAACCGCTGCTCTAAGGTCACAAACAAGACAGGGATGCCCTTCTCACCACTGTTATTCAACATAGTATTGGAAGTCCCAGCCAGGGCAAACAGGCAAAAGAAAGAAATAAAAGGCATCCAAATTGGAAATGAAGAAGTTCAATCATCACTTTTTGCAGATGACATGATTCTTTATACAAAAAAATCCTAGACTCCACCAAAAAACTATTAGAAACAATAAACAAATACAGTAAAGTTTCAGGATACAAAATCAATGTACAAACATCCATTGCATTCTTATATACTAACAATAAAATTTCAAAAAAAGAAATGAAAAAAAAATCATTTGCAATA
>NW_017732130.1:683938-686837 GCF_001890085.2 Hipposideros armiger | reverse complement strand
TATTATATTTCTGCTGCAAGTAGTTTAAATTACAAGCCTTTTTAAAGTATTCAGCCATCAAATACAACCTCTTAAAATTGTTATGCGTAACCTTGTGAGGCTACACACTTCATAGTTTCTGAATTAAGTCGCACATTAGGAGAGTAAATTAAGGGGAATATAGTCAGGAGGTCTAACAGTCACTTGTCTTCAATCTTCAGATGCACTAACATACATTTTTCTACCTTCTTTTTGGTCTCTTTTCTCCAATTATCTCTCTGAAACTATGAAATGGTAAATTGGTTAGAAGTGCACTGAAAATTAAATCAAATAAATTAAATGTACTCTGTTCTGAAGTTTTAACTATCTACTTTTTCACATTTCAAAATCTAACAGGCAAGATAAAGTGTATCATTTATAACCCAGCTTCCTAGAAAGGAGCATACTGAATTTAAAAAGATGATATATGAAAACGCCCACCCAGTGCCTGCCACATAGTGTTGCTCGATTATTTGAAACATCATTTTCAAGGGTACATGTTGGAGCAGTGACTAGTATGAACATATTTCAAGGCAGGAGTACGTGATGTGGGATTTTAAAGGCAGAAGCATTTTTGGACTGTCAGAATATAGGAGAAAATTTTCAAGTGAAGGAAATAATATATTCAGAGGTAAAGTTTTTAAAGTGTGAGTTCATATCTAGAGGATGGAGAGCAATTTAGCCTAAAATGGTGAATTTCAACCCTGGTTACACATTAGAATTACCTGGGGTGTTTTTAAAACTCCAAGCGCCTGAACCCTGCTGTATACCAATTAAATCTGAAATCTCCAGGAATCTGAGATAGGCATCAATATTAAAAAAACAAACAAACATAAAAACTCTCCAGAGTACTATTGGGAAAGAAATGAAAGAGAAAGAAATAGATTGACAAGTTGAAGTTTCCTATTGTTCTCAGCCTGAAACTGTGTTTATTAATTTCCCTTAGGAATGTAGCACACAGATTCGAAGGCATAACACAGAATAATTTGGGCAACTGTCACTGCCCTTCACAAAGAACTTTGAGCCATTTTGGCATCTGTGACTGCTAACAAGGTCCCTGCTGGCTTATTAGACTTTCCATCCATGGGGAATCTTTGGACAAGAGTGAGGCAAGTAACACATTCGGCACCTCTCTGTTAATGGATGAAAATAGCAAGTCAATAAATTCATTTCACAATACACAGTAAAAAGAGGTTTCTACGGTGTGTCAGCAAGTCAGTACAGATACAATCCAACTCTAGTGTACAAAAAGGAGCACAGGTTTTGAAATCAATCAGAGCTATATTCAATTCCTTGATTCCCTCAATTACTAGCTTGAATTTAGATGTGTCATTTAACTTTCAGAAAATTAAATTTTCTCACCTGTAAAACTGGGACAATGATGATATTCATATCACAGGTAGGCCTGGGATTCAAATGAGGTCACATACATGAAAGATATTTGAATATCCTGTTGTATGAATTATTATTACATACTCGGTGCCTAGAATTTCCTCTTTGACTTATTCTTCTACAAGAGAATAAAAATCTCAGCAAGGGAAGCTACTGATGTTGGTGTAGTCATTTCTTACTTTTCCAAGGTGATTTACCAGCCAAAACATAAATTATGTAAAGAAGTAAAATAGAAAATAATGTATTCACATTTTTATATTATTCACATCCGTAACATTGTCTGTATTTTCTTAAGCAGCAGAGTAGACCTCTTTGAAGGTCGCTTATAGATTTTATGGAGAGAAATGTATCTCTCCTATTCCCAATCTCTAAAGAGCTATGTAAGTGAAAGACTGAGAAGTATTTTTTTAATTTTCTTTTAAATACAATGATGTACAAGGCTTTGTTTTTTTACTGTGGAAAATCAAAGCAAAGTATTTGGTTCCTACTTCTGAGGCATTTGCAGTCTATTTGAAGAGGCAAGATACAAGTAGTTTGTTTAAAATTTTTAATATAATCAGATTGTCTATGTTAACAATCTGGTTCCTACCAGAAAGAGGCTTGGTGTTTGCTCAACCTGTTGTTGTTTTTTTTAACTATTTCTGAGCACATATCACAGTGTATTCTGACAAATGTTACGTGCTTCTTATTCAGATGTCCTTCCTTTATAACACTGGAGGCTTTCCTAGATGCAACATTGGGCAAGTTAGCAAAAAAAAAAAAAAAAGTAATGAAACACTAGCCTTGCTGAAAATGTTCTTACAATGGCAATCCAGCTTCCTAGGATCACCCAGGAGCACCTCATGTTGGACGAAGCCAAGCAGCAAGCAAGTTTCTGTAGAGAAATGGAGTTCTGGAATGGAAGAGGTGTCTGGTGCTGGGGTGGGTCCTGATGGTGGAGAGTTGTGGTAAAAGCGGCTTATCTGCTAGTCCTGGTTAGCAGCTCTCATGATGAGCACCCATTTATCAAATACAATGAGCTCATAGTCATGATAGCTACCACTGCTTCATCTGCTTTGCGTAAAATTCTATAGCAGATGCTTCACACCTTCTATCCAAATTCATCCTCATCATTAATTATCCATTAATTATTAGACATTAATTATCCTCTCTCTTCCCAATGAAGAAACTGAGGCTGTACAATGATAAAACTAACTTGACAAAGGTCATGCTTTCTGTAAATAACATAGAAATTAAACCCCAGTCTGCTTAGCTGTAAAAGTCTTTCCTCTACAGCAGTATATTCAGACTGGCGCACTCCTGCAGGTTCACTTGCATTCTCTAAAGGATACATGGCACAGAGAATTTTAAGGAAATTTATTTCCAGGTCCTCCCCTCAAGTATACTTTTCTAAAATGAATTTGAGTGAGAAGGCTCCTGAAGGTTCTCCTTTCAGACATCCCCTTTCACAATCTCCCTTCCCTGACTTTTCAAAAGAAAGACATACCTT
>NW_017732130.1:679040-683314 GCF_001890085.2 Hipposideros armiger | reverse complement strand
TCATGGATATTAAGAAATAAATTTTAATAAAATTTTCCTTTTTATATTTAATAATTGTTTTGTAAAATATTTTATATATCTATGTGACTTAATAAGTTACTTGATAGTTACCAGATAGGAGGGAGGTTGGGGAGAAGGGTGAAAAAAGAGAAGGGATTAAGATGTACAAACTGCCAGTTATAAAAACAGTCATGGGGA
Organism: Hipposideros armiger; assembly: GCF_001890085.2. NCBI lineage: Eukaryota > Metazoa > Chordata > Mammalia > Chiroptera > Hipposideridae > Hipposideros > Hipposideros armiger. Next base: position 683,116 of record NW_017732130.1, on the reverse strand, counting down.
TGTAATGTAAAGCATAGGGAATATAATCAACAATATGGTAGTAACTATGTATAGTGCCAGGTGGGTAATAGACTTATTGAGGCAATCAATTCTTAAGTTCTATAAATGTCTCATCACTATGTGTACACATGAAACTAACATAATATTGTATGTCAGTGGTAAATGAAAAATAAAAATATTTGAAATACATTACTACTAAAATGTTTAATAGCTTAATCCAGAAGATTAAATTAATGGTCACATGACATTTTAGAAAGTTTTAATTTTTATACCTATTTTTGTCGCTAGGCTGAAGTATAACAGGCTGATGTAAATTGTTTTTTAATCTATCTGTCAAGCATCAAACAATTATCAAACAATTAGGTATAATTCTGTGGAAAAACAGAAAACATGAAATCAAATGAAAAAAAGATAACCTCATAAAATTTAGAGTATAATAGAGTATGTTTAGATAATTTTTAAATGGATGATGGCGACAAAGGAAGATACATTTTTTTTAAAGTGACATTAAATTTTTAGTTTTAAATTTATACCATTTGTAATATCACTGAAGTTACAGCCTCTGAAGCTATTCAAACTTATGGTTAAAACAATTTGGAATCTACTTAAAAATATGTGAAAGCATACATAAATGTGATTTAAAATTTTTCATTTGATGCCACTCAAAGATAAAAGCTTCAAGACCTTTGCTCTACAGAACTGCACCCTCCATGATATGTGATTTATTGCTACATAGGAAAAGGCAGTAAACTATGCATTTAAGAGCTTATGCTCTAGAATGAAACAGGCTTGTGTTCCAACCTTAACGCCTCTTATTTATTTTGTAATCGTAGACAAGTTACTTGACCTCTCTAAGCCCCTTTGTCTGAGTCTATATAATGGAGATAATGAAGGCATTTAATTTGTAGGAACATTCTGAAGGTTATATGAAATTAATCAGGTCAATCTCTTAGAAAAATTCCTGTACATAGTGCGTGCCAATCATAAAAGTTATCATAGACAAGCGAGTTCAGATGGGAGGGAAGTGCTTGTTCTTAGGCTAAGCTTCAGAGGAAACAGGGCTTGGTATGGTCTCTTAGGATGGGTACAAAACACTCAGAAACAGAATAAATCACCAGCTGAGGGAGAAATACTGTGAGCCACAAAGCATCAAATGTAAAAGTCAAGAATTATACCTTTAAAAATGAAGATGCTGATCACACAATAACCCTAATTGCGTAAAATGTAGCTAGAACTCCCCTGCCCAAATACAGTAACTTCATTGTGTCTATCATTATTATTATTATTATTAATTATTTTACTCACATTTTCTGCTTGCTTGGTATTTCTAAATTCTGAAATTCAATAATATGCCCTTGGCCATATTCTTCCAACTTGGTTCCTGCTTAAAATTTAACTTCGTTACTCTGACCTCTTTGTCTGGCTCTGAAGCTTGAGTTCTGCTTATGTTTTATGTTTTATCTAAATGAACTCGAATTATATCTTACTCCATCTCTTCCCAGGGAGTGTGTGAGAGAGAACATCAAATATCAAGAGCTCAGATCTTGAAACTTAATTGGTATGGGCTAAAATCCCAACTCTGCCACTACCTCTGTGGCCTTGGGAAACTCCACATTTCTCTGAGCCTCAGTTTTCTCTTTTTTGCAATGGGGACAATAATTTTTAATAGACAGAGTTGCTATAGATTGGGGGACATGTATCACAAAAAGCATTTAGCTCAGTTAACATTCAGAAAATAATAACTCATAATCATTATTCCCACTATTAGTATTCCTGATGCAATGAATAGAACCATTTAAGGGAGTTCTGATTAACTGTGAAATGAATATTTTGCAAAATGAAAAACATGATGACCTGATGTCCCCTGGACTGTTGAAGATGAATAATAATGTGAAAGGTCACAAATGTTATGCTTTCTTTGGAACCAGAAACCAAAATTAAAAGTAATTAAAAGTAACCACCAGAACCGGAAAGCAGAGACACATAACCGGCTGGAGAGGTCTGCTCTAAGTGGTGTCACAGATTGAAGTGAGAGTGACTATGCTGATTTTTATAAAAAGGTCTCACTACTTTTCAGTATCTAAAGGAGACATCACAGGCAGAAGCAACAGGAGGGAGCACAAATTGGCTCAGCCTCTTCCATCTCATGAATCAGTCCACTATACCCAGATTAACATGATTTAGTTCCTCAAAGATTTATAAAATATTCACAGGGCATCCCAATACAGAATCAATTTCATCATTGATTTTATTCCTTTGAATTCGACTTTCAATAGTAGCTGTAAACCAAATGAGATAATCACTTCGATTTTCAATCATGAAGGCAAACTAAGTTTTTTTTTTTCAATTTCCTTTTCACCAACAGGATTTGCCAGTCCACTCACTGGGATAGCAGATGCCTCTCAAAGCAGTATGCACAATGCCTTGCACATCTATATGAATGGAACCATGTCTCAGGTACAGGGATCTGCCAATGATCCCATTTTCCTTCTTCACCATGCATTCGTTGACAGGTTGGTGGACATTTGTTTATAAATTATGTGTTTATTGGTGTTCAGAAATTATAATGATCTATTGTCTCAGATCAGGTTCTCCAAGCCCTAAACTAAGGATTTGAATGCAAATGTTTTATTTAAGTGTCTTAGTAAAGCAAAACCAGTAAGAGAGTGGGTAGAGCAGGATAAGAAGGAGGAAGAAACCAAATAAGAGCACAATTTCAATTGAAGTCCCAGGCTCAGCCAGGTCATTTTTTTTTTTTTCAATTTTGGTTGGCAATCAGCCAGATCTTGAGAGTGTAAAGTACACCTCAGTGTGTCCTGCCTTAAGACAAAGGAACTGAATTGTTGGACTCCCTTATTAAACAGCCGTTGGCTACTGGTTGCCCTGAGAGAGGAGTTGTGTGAAGCTCCTAGGCACTAAGTGATTCCAGACAAACGATGTGGCTCCAGTGCCCAAGGGAAGTCTTCTGAAGGTCGCAGGGCCATGTGNAAAAAATGGGAAGATATTGCATGTTTATGGACTGGAAGAATCAACATAGTTAAAATGGCCATATTACCCAAAGCAATAAAAAAATTTAAGGCAATCCCCATCAAAATCCCAAAGACTTTTTTTTTTTAAAGAAATAGAGCAAAAAAAGTGATCAGGTTTGTATGGAATCACAAAACCCCAAATAGCCAGTGCAATCCTAAGAAAAAGAACAAGGCTGGAGGTATCACACTCCCATACTTCAATTTCTACTACCAAGTCACAATAATCAAAACAGCATGGTATGAGCAGAAAAATAGACACACAGACCAAAGAATAGAATTGAGAACCCAGCAATAAACCCACATATATATGGGCAAATAATTTTCAACAAAGGAGCCAAAAACTTACAACAGAGAAAGAAAGTCTGTTTAATAAATAGGGCTGGGAAAATTGGAAAGCCACATGCAAAAAAGTGAAACTAGAGTGCTATCTTTCACCATATACCAAAATTAACTCAAAATAGATCAAAGGCATAAACATAAGACCTGAAACAATAAATTGCATAGATGAAAACATAGGTACTAAACTTATGGACCTTGGATTATGAATTTGACCTCAAAGGCAAGGGAAGTAAAAGCAAAAATAAATGAATGGTGCTATATTAAATTAAAATTCTTCTGCACAGCAAAAAACAACCATCAACAACACAAAGAGGTAACCAACCGAATGGGAGAAGATATTTGGAAACAAAATCTCCAATAAAGGATTAATACTCAAAATATGTAAAGAACTCATACAACTCAACAACAGCAACAACAAAAATGTCCTTCGATAGATGATTGGATCAAGAAGTTGTGGTATATATACACAATGGAATACTATTTTGTCATAAGAAAAGATGAAATAGTGCTATTTGTGACAACATGAATGGATCTTGAGATTATAGTGCTAAGTGAAATAAGTCACAGAAAAAGTGGAGAACCATATGATTTAACTGATAATGTGGTGTATAAAACTGAAAACAACAAAGGAACAAGACAAACAAATGAAAAAACAAAAACTCATAGACACAGACAATAGTTTTGTCATTACCAGACGGTAAGTGGGGA
>NW_017732130.1:664105-669970 GCF_001890085.2 Hipposideros armiger | reverse complement strand
CTCAACCATTAGCCTGAACATTATATGAGTAATTCCCCAGACCAGAAGCCCTATGGCCTAACCATCCTGTTTAATGTGATTTAATTCTCTGAAGGCTTTTTTTCCCCTTATTAACCCTCTTCCATTACATGTGCAGTGTCTTAACCATAAAGATTTTGGAATTAATCATAGATAACAACAGGAGAGCAGAAAAAAAAAGCACAAAAAAGTACATGGAGGAAGGTCACTTGTCTGTTTCTGGAATTCTTCAAGAAAGGAGGGAATAAAGCATTGAATCATGACAGATGAATGTAGGAATCTTTTTTTGGCCCCTGTAGGGGAATTTTCTCATGACAGCTAAGGAATGAAGAGTGCAAATTTATAATTGCCATTAAATAATAGTGTCATTCTCTTTGGAAAATATAACAGGTTCTATTTTTCCTGTTTTAAAGATAAAGAAACTGAAACTGAATATTAGATGTTTTACTCATCTTATCATCATCTCCACTTCACTCATGTTTCCAAGAATGTGGACATAATATCCAATAAGAAACTGACCATTAGTCCAGATGATTATTAGACAGATCTTTGTTGCCTTCGTGGTAATTCTAATATTATAGGAATTAAGTAACATCCCAAGTCAATTTTTATTCAGAAAGCAATTTTAAAAATACGTTTTTAAGAAAGTGTATGAGCATCAAAATTAACCACCTATACCCATATATAAAGACAGAGGGAAGACGGTTGGAAAAACATCTTACCAGAAAAGACAGATTGAACTCTTTTTACTGAGTCCTTTTTATATTGTATTGTCCTTGTGAATTTTTGGCATTTTGTGATCTTTACTATCATCCCACTAACTTGAAAGAGTTATAGATTTCCCAGACACCCTGATGCCCTTTAGACACGGAATCAGTCATCTGTGGCTTATGGCCAAATCTGTCTCCTACCTTATTTGTCAAGAAGATTCTATTGCGACACAACCACATTCATATATATATTGTCTGAGGCTGCTTTCACACTGTAATAGCAGAGCTGAGTAGTTGTGACCAAGAAGACCATATGGCCCACAGAGGGGAAAATACTTGGTTTCCAGCATGTTTCAAAAGAAGTGTGCTAACCAGTGCCAAACTATAGAATTCCATATTTATACCAGGTCAGAGAAAAAAGTTGGTCTTTAGCTAGCCCACCTATAACTGTATTTATAGAAAATGCTATAACTGAATGCAATACCTGGAGGCATGTTTGTTTAACAGATAAAGCCATTATGAGGATGTGTGGCTTTTAGATGCCACTCTGCCACCTTTGAAAATTCAAAATGTCTCCCCACTTAGAATTGTCTGCTAAACCTATTTTAATATTAGATAGCTGTATAATTAATAAAATAACTAAAACATTATCAGCAAATGGCAAAGTATTTCTCATTCAGCCCACACAGCCAAGCTGATGAAGATTCTGAGGATGGAGAGGGAAGAAGAAGCATTATTTTAAAGAACGATAGAGATGTGTGGATTGTCATAGAATACTGTGGCACCTGAGCTGTCCTCTCAAGTCTCTTCTTACAGAAACTCATTTCCTCGGTCAGATGGTCTATTCACTTTCATTCAATTATTCACAAATATACTTATTGAGCATCTACTATGTGATGAGTATATTTGCCTGAATATTTCCTGCCTCTGTGCAATGCTTATACCATTTTCCAACCCTGGAGCATATTTTCCTTCACTTATCTAATTTCCATACAAGTTTCAAGACTAGTTACACTTTTACCCCCTCCATGAAGTATACCCAGACCATACCCGTCTATAAGTATCTCTCCCATCCAGGCTCTGTTGGAGCCAGCACATACTGGCTAGCGAGATCTAAGATGTACTTCTTTTTCCAACTTTGCTTCAGTGACCTCAAGCTGTAGCTTGAAATCAGCTAAGGTGAGAGTATTTACACCACGAAATTGGCAAACGCTATAAATCAGGGCTTTTGTTCTGAGAGCTATTTGTTAAACATAATGGCCAGCACACCGCTACTCCCACCTCTTACTCCACATTTTCTCTCTGCTCTTTATTTTGGACACATCATTTCTATCTTTATTATCGATTATGTTGCTCATTTGTGCTTTGTCTCTCCCACTAATCTGTGAGCTACTTAGTGGCAGGGCCCATGATTTTGCATTTGTTTTCCTCACAGTGTTTTGTCTAGCACATAATTAGGAGATGTATAATTAATTTTTATCAAGCAAGTAATTTTTAAAAATCTTAGCAAGTTAAATTTAATACAGCTAGAAAATACAAAAGGAACTACATAGAGAAGCCATTCTAATTGAAGAAATTATTTTGCAAGTCTTGAAAAGCAAAACGTAACACATTCAATGCTGTGAGCATGCTTTAAGATTTTATTATGTTTCTAGACCTTTAGACATAGTTCTAGGCACTGAGAAAAGAATGAGACAAAATCACTGGTCTGAAAAAGCACAGTCTAGTGGTAAATACAGACAAGTAAACAACTATACTGCATTCCATTTCATGCACAATCATGGAGACATTCTTGGAAAGCTTATGAAGGATGATAGATGAGCTCAGCTCTTAAAAAGGGAAGATCTACAAGACAAGGATGGTTATTCAAGGATGAGGAGCAGAACTCCTGTCTCACTGAAACCAATGACAAACTGGAAGTATGAATTAAAGAAGGAAGTGGAAGCTTAGCATCTAAAACAATGAAATAGCCTCAATTTATATGCAGAGAAAATTATTTCTATAATATAGGTTCTAGTATTATCCCTACTTTATAGATTAAAAAAGAGAGATGGAGAAATTCAATAATTGGCTCAAATTATAGTAAACAAACAGAGTTGAGAGTTCAACGATTGTCTTACTATAGAGCCATGTTCATAACCTCTGTGGACAATTCCTTGAGATGCAATATGAGTGTCCTGACTGCTCTTTAAGGATAAATCACTTTCATTAAAAATTAATTCATTCATCAAACATTTTAAGTTTTTACTATATCCAGATACCATGTCAGATACGATGCCTTTTTATTTATTGAGATGAATTAAAAGGGCTGAACTCCAAATGATTATAGTCATTCAAAAAAGACAGAAAAAAAAATAATCATGGCAATGACGTACAGCCTATAAAAGAAGTATGAGATATATATATATATATGAATCCAGAGAGGAAGGAGATTAACTCTGCCTTGAGAACTACATTTTTCTACAATAGAAAAGGCTATACTTGGATTGATTCTTGAAGATGAGGAGAAATTACATATATGACAAGGAAGGTAAGGAAATGTATGTCATACTTAGGGAACAAAATAGGCAAGTCAAAGAAAAGCAAGTTGAAGAAACTTTTCTTCAGCCAAGCTGGAGGACAGGTACCAATCAATATGCAAGTAATGGGAAAGACAGGATCATATTTGAAGGACCTGATACATTCTTGGCTTCCTTTAAAAGCTTCCTTTAAAGACTAAATTAAAATATTTTAGATTTTTGTTTCCTTTTAAATGTGTGTGTGTTTGTGTTCATATGTATAAAGCAAATTGGGGAAAACTTGCTAAAAACCTATTCTACCATCTAGGAAAAGCCTAAAAAATTTGGAAAGGTATAGAAAGGGACAAATAAACAAAATAAGGTAAGTCTCACTTTACCATTCTCTTCTTGTGTTTCTAGGGGATAAAAGCATAGTTTTTCTCTTATATAAACTAAAGAATTGTATTTGCACATGATTCTGTACTGGTTTTCCTACTTAATAATCTATCGTAGGTATATTTCCACACCAAAACATGCAGATTTATCCTTTTTCTTTTAAAAGCTTTATAGAATTGCATTGTACGTCAAAACAATGAGAAGACAAGCCACAGAATAGGACAAAATTTTTACAAAACAAAGAGCTGATAAAGGATTCTTATCCAAAATATACAAAGAACTCTTAAAACTCAACAATAAGAAAATAAACCAGATTAAAAAAATGGATTGAAGTCTTTCAAACCTCATCAAAGAAGGTGTATAATGGCAAACATGCATATGAAAAGATATTCCACATTTTATGTCATCAACGAAATACAAATTAAAATGAGATACTCTCACTACAAAACTATTAGAATGGCCAAAATCTGAAACACTGCCAACACCAAATGCTGGCCAGGATGTGGAACCACATGAATCTCATTCATTGCTGGAAGGAATGCAAAAAGGTATAGCTACTTTGGAAGACAGTTTGGCAGCTACTTACAAAAGTAAACATACTCTTTACCATACAATCCAGCGATTGTTCTCCTTGATATATATCCAAAGGAACTGAAAAGGTATGTGTGCACAAAACCTGCACATGGGTGTTTTTATTCAGCAATTTTATTCATATTTGCTAAAGCTTGGGGGCAAGCAAGATGTCCTTCAATATATAAATGGATAAATTAACTAAGGTACATCGACACAGTGGAATATTATTCAGCACTAAAAAGAAATGAGCTACCAAGCCATGAAAAGACATGGAGGAAACTTAAATGTATATCACTAAATAAAAGAAGCCAATTTGAAACATTCATACACTGTATGATTCCAACTATATGACATTCTGGAAACTGCAAATCTATGGAGACTACAAAATGATCAGCGGTGGCCAAGGGTGGGGTGGGGAGAGATAAATAGGTGGAGCACAAAGAATTTTTAGGGCAGTGAAAATACTCCATATGGTATAATGGTGGGTATATGTCATTAAACATTTGTCCAAACACACAGGATGTACAACACCAAAAGTGAACCCTAAGGTAAACTATGGACTTTGAATGATCATAACATATCATTGTAGATTCATCAAGTGTAACAATGTACACTCTAGTGGGGAATGTTGATAATGGGGGAGAGGGTGCATGTGTAGGGCAGGGGATATATGGGAAACCTCTGTACCTTCCATAGGTTTGTTGTAAATCTAAAACTTCTCTAACAAGACAAACAAAAACAGAAGTAAGACCATGGCCTACATAAGACTTTTTTTTTTTTTTACATAAGATTTTAAATAACTGAAATTATGACTGATCACACTATACTGTTGTTGCTTAATATCAGGCAAAACACCATCAGGACTCTGATAAATGGAAACATAAAATGGATAATGAGGGTACTGATGAATCTCTAGGAAACTCCTATAAAGAATATAACTTCTAAAATATTTACATTAATAACACTTACTTATAAAAAATTAAGGGAAGTCTAAATATCTCCTCTTATTCAAGTACTTTTCCAATATAAGTTCATCAATAGCAAATAAACAAAAAAAAATCCCAATTATTTCTAGAATCTCTCTTTTTGTAAGGTGAAAGAACAAATCTTTATGATTTTCAACAAGCCCTCTGGAAAAATTACAAAGGCATTTTTAGGTGTAAAAGATATTCTAAAATATTTATTTAACATTTTATTTATTTAATATATGATTTGTGCAAGGCAAATATCAAAGATGTTGTCAGAGGAAACTTAGACATGTCAAGATATGATTATGGAATAGTAACCAAAGATCAACTAAAAAGGGAGGGGACACACAACCCACACAAAAAAACCACACCTGGAGTGTGAAGCTCAAGTGACCAGGAAGACTATGCCACTGAGCCCCACAGCACAGCTACTACATAAGGCCAATCTGCCAAGACGAGGAGACATAGCATCCCTACTTAACACATAGAAACAAACACAGGGAGACAGAGAAAATGGGGAGGCAAAGAAATATGTCTCAAGTAAAAGAACAGAACAAAGTTCCAGGAAAAGAAATAAACAAAATAAAGAAACACAATCTACCAGACGCAGAGTTCAAGCCATTGGTTATAAGGATGCTCAATGATCTCAGGGAGAACAGCAACAAAGAGATAGAAAACATAAAAATGGAGATAGAGGACATA
>NW_017732130.1:658866-659630 GCF_001890085.2 Hipposideros armiger | reverse complement strand
ATAAATAAAACTCTATCAATAAAAAAAAGTATATGATGTTAAGACAAATTTTTATTTGGGATCTACAGCATACTATGCACTAGAATGAACATGGAGGACCAAAACAGTCATGGAATTTATATGAGAATATGATTATAAGATAATAAAATGAACTATAATAAGTACTATAAATAAAAAGCATGAAAAACATTACATAATACTTCAGACGAACCTTTTAGATGGCCATGACCGTGTTGTGTGTGTCTGTGTTAGAGGGAGTAGGGAGGAGATCAGGAAAGGTGTATGCGAGGAAGTTATATTTCAGCTGAGAGCTAAATGAAAAATAGGAACTTAATAGCGCAACACTCTTTACATCAATGTATACAATTACATATTTTTTAATACTTAAAATGAACTTCAGTCATTAAGAAACTGCAGGTCTGATGGCCCTGAGGTAGGAAGGAGTGTAGTAAACTTCAGGATGAGGGATCAGTGTGATAGGAAGACATAGTGCCAGAGTGTCAGGGCAAAGGGGAACAATGAGGCTGGAGAGGTGCGCCGGGTCACAAAGTGTCATGTAGGCCCAAGCCCCATGAAGGATTTTGATCTTCTGGGTTTTAATCACACAAGTGACACGAGTAATGTCACTCTGAGTAATGATGCAAAAAGAAAAGAAAAAGAAAGAAAGAAAGAAAGAAAGAAAGAAAGAAAGAAAGAAAGAAAGAAAGAAAGAAAGAAAAATTAAACACATCCAAATAGGAAAAAAATAAAATTGTCTTTATTTG
>NW_017732130.1:652112-658714 GCF_001890085.2 Hipposideros armiger | reverse complement strand
AGTAAAAAATAAAAATAATTTTTAAAAAAGCACATACAATGCTTTTTATCCTATACTCACTCTTTTCTGAGTGCTTGACAGTACTGACAACACCTCACTGGTTCTCCTGTAGCCTGTCTCTTGAGCCTGTCTCTTGAGCGCATGGGGATCCTGGCGAAGTACAAACCTTAAGCAAAACATCCTGGAGGGGCAGGCCAGCCTCAATCCTCAGCTACAGATTAATTATACCTTTCGGAGTGACTTCTTGGCTGCATTTGCCACTGAAGCTTCCCCTGCACTCTGCTCCCCAAGCCTCATCCCCTGGGCCATCCTGCTAAGAAGGCTGTCCTGACCCACATGCCCACAAGACAAGTGCCTGCCAGCTTGGCAGCCCAGAAATAGTCCAGGCAGAAGGCAGGGCCCTGGAGCTTCAGGGATGAGCAGCAGATTGCTTGCCTGCTGGTGACTGCAAGGCTGAAGCTTGATCAGAAAGGCAGAAACCTCAGGGTTATGGAAGGCGGTGAGCTCAGAAATCAGAGAAATATCTTAAAGGCGGCTCTAGGAGTCAAACAGATGGGCGAGGAGGACCTCTCTATTTCTTGGTCTCTTTTCATGCTGTTAGATGGTGACCAGCTTTAAACATGCTCCATGTTTGTTTTCTAAAGGAGGTGAATTAATTCCCTGGAAGAAGCAGCAGTTATATCACTATCGTTGTCCTCATCTGTATTCCCACAGCTGTTTTTGCTGTTGGACTGAGCTCTTATGCCAGTCTGCTTTTGTTAGACTTATCTGTAGGATGGTCTAACTCTCCCACTAAATTTTGAGCTCCTTGAAGACAGGTTCTATGTGTTGATCATCTCTAGCATTTAGCACAGACCCAAGCATGTAACACAGGTCCTGAACCAAAGGAGACATTCATTAAATACTTATTAGACAAAAGTGTTGTATAATTGATCACTCTAAAGCAGGCAGCCATCTGCTGGGTTATCAAACACATTTTGTTGTGGAACAAAATATTACTCTAAGGAAATTGAATTGCCCTCTATTAGCTGATGAAGAAGCCATGAACTAACCTAAAGAATGTTCTTCATACATGTGGAAAATCTCCCAACTCTTTGAAGGATTAATATGTTTTAGTACTAGGGAAATTAAATGGCTTAAATTCAAATATTGATTACTTAAAAATCCCAATGAAAGGATAAAGAAACATGAGTTGTCATTATGTTTGCTGAACTTTTAAATCTGAAAGAGAATGTTAAGATCAATCCAAACCCCTTAGTTTACAAATAAGAAAATCGGGGCCCAGGAAGGTGACCTGCCCAGGGACACAGTTTTCTGCGAAGTAGAGGAAAGAGTGTTTCAAGGTCTTGTGGTATAAGGTAGGAGGTCCAGAGGCAGAATGGAATTTTTAACATGATGGGGATATTTGACCGAGGATGGCAGAAGAAACATGACTACAGGAAGGTCCTCACCGTAATTATTTGGAGAGCCAGAAATCAGAACTGTTGAAAAAGCAGCAAATACCAGGTCCAAGGGATGAACAAGGCTATAAAATATATCAAAAGGCTGAAAATCAGGAGACTAGCAGCAATAAATCGTACAATTAAGATCACAAATTTTAGTATCAGACATGCCTCATCTTGAGTCCCAAGGCCACGTCTAGCTACATAACCTCTGGCAAGCTTATTGTCCCCTAAGCTTTCCTTCTCTTAGGGTATAAAATTCTGCTAATATTAGCAGCTCTCTGAAGTTGTAGATTTGTTAATTAAGATATATTTTTGTTTTTTTCATTTTTTTTTAAAGCTTATGTAGTGCCATTTTCAAAGTACTAAAAGCAGCAGAGGCCATGATCTATGACTGAAAATNACTTTCAGGCACAACCAAGCCACTTCCAGTGGCTTTTTCATACAAACCTCCTACCTTGGCTCATGCTACAGACTTTCCTAAAGTATCAAAAAGGTTCACAAAACCCAAACAAACAGCATCTGCCTTGAGTGTGTCCTGTACCTCTGGCTGGGTAGCCCTAAGCCAACACTAGGGGCACCCAGCCCTGGTTTGCAGCTTGGCTTCTTAAGGCACCTCCAAGCACAGTGCAGGCAGTGGCCATTTGAAGATTGCTTTGTGGCTCATGCCAGGCGGTTAAGGGCAGGGCACAGGCTGCGGCTGAAATTGGCCTGCAGTGGGTCCCCTCCCAAGAGGCCGTGGGGCTGGTGCACCCAGCGGCCATCTTCAAACTGAGCTAGATCATCACCCAGCTGCCTATAGGGATGACACAACAAAAGGGCAGGCACCAGAGCACTGATAAAGTGAATCCTGCTCTGTAGTGTCAGCCCCTGCACAACAGCTCCTCCACTGCAGTCACAGCCAGTCCTCACAACAAATGACGTGCAAATTGCAACCAAGACTCAACTATAACAAGAGGACACACACAACACACGCAGGAACATACATGAAGCGGCCAGCTCTGGTGACCAGACAGATGGGAGTGGGTTAGGGGCAGGATGAAAAAGGTGAAGGGATTAAGAAATACAAATCAGTTAGCTCAGCTGGTTACAGTGCAGTGCTCATAACACCACGGTTGCTGGTTCAATCTCCACATGGGCCACTGAGATGCACCCTCCACAACTAGATTAAAACAACCACTTGACTTGGAGCTGATGGGTCCTGGAAAAACACGCTGTTCCCCAATAAAAAAATAAAAAAATAAAGAAATACACATTGGAAATTACAAAATAGTCAATGGGAATATAAAGCATAGGGAATATAGTCAATAATATGGTAATAACTATGTATAGTGNCAATGGCATTTTTCACGGAAATAGAAAAGCCATTCCTAAAATTTGTATAGAACCACAAACAACTCCAAATAGCCAAAGCAATCCTGAGAAAAAAACAAAGCAGAAGGCATCACACTTCCTGATTTCAAACTATACTACAGAGCTAAATAATCAAAACAGTATGATACTGGCATAAAAAAAAAGACACACAGACCAATGGAACAGAATCAAGAACCCAGAAATAAACACCTACATATACGGTCAGCTAATATTTGACAAGGGAGCCAAGAATACTCAACAGTGAGAAAGGATAGTATTGTCAATAAATGGTGTTGGTAAAACTTGATAACCACATGCAGGAGAATGAAATTGGACCCCTATCTTACACCACTAACAAAAATAAACTTGAAATGGATTAAAGTCCTGAAACCATAAAACTCCTAGAAGAAAACATAAAGGAAAATCTCTTGACATTTATTTTGGCAGTGATTTCTTTGATGTGATGCCAAAGGCACAAGAAACAAAAGCAAAAATAAATAAGTGGGGCTACATTAAATTAAAAAACTTCTGCACATCAAAATAAATATTCAACAGAATGAAAAGGCAACCTATAGAACGGGAGATATTTGTAAATCATATATACCTGATAATGGGTTAATATCCAAAATACATAAAGAACTCATATAACTCAATAGCAAGGAACAAACAACCTAATTAAAAAATGGGCAGAGGAATTGGATAGACAGTTTCCCAAAAGATATATACAAAAACTAATATCTTTTTTTATAAACACATCAGAAAGTCCTTAGCACACAATTATAAGACAGCCAAGGTCCTTGCCATGAAGATGATTACATTCCAGTAAGGGAAAACACAAGTAAAACAGGAAATAAAGAAATAATCATGGGACAGCTGGTTGGCTCAGGTGGTTAGAGTGCAGGCTCATAGCGCCAAGGTTGCCAGTTTGATTCCCACATGGGCCAGTGAGCTACGACCTCCACAACTAGATTGAAAACGATGACTTGACTTAGAGCTAATAGGTCCTGGAAAAACACACTGTTCCCCAATAAAGTTTTTTTAAAAAAAAAAAGAAGCACAAAATTCAATTAAGCACTATTATGTGATATAAAATATGTATTTTATAAAGAATTACTTGGAAAGTTTCCAATTTAGATAGGCAAGTCATAGCTGACTTCACTGGGGAAGTGAGCTATAACTTGACACTGGGTTCATGAGAAGAAGACAGCCATAGAAAATTGGGGGAGAAAGTGTTTCAGAAAGTGAAAAGTACAAATTCCAAGGGCCCATGGCAGCAAAGAGCTTAGCTTTTCTCTAGGAGACCAGCAAAGCTAAAGGTGGTAAACAAAGGAAATCTGGGGAAATCTGCTAATCAAGAGATTAGCAGAGATCAGCAGAGACCTAAGTACAGTGGAAAGACTTTAAATCATTTTATCAAGATACTGAAATAATTTTAAGACTGACATTTTAACGTTCTTCTGACTGCTATAATAAATGGATTGCTGGGGTGAAAACTTTAGTAGAGACATGGATTACTCTATTGCATTGGTCCAAGTGAGAAGAGAGAGTAATTTCAAAAAAATGGGTGAAGATGGAGCTGTTGAAAATAAAACTGAGTCTATGTGTATTTAAGACGTAAAACCAACAGGACATATCAATTGACTAGGTAATGCTAAAAAGAAAAAAAAATTAAAAATTGGAATTAAGAATGACTCCTAGGTATAGGAGCACTAGGGAAGACAATGAGGCTGTTTACTGATACAGAAAAGACTGAGTAAGTAATACATTTAATAAAGAAAGGTAAATCAAGAATTCTCTTTTTAACACGTAGGGGACCTTTTGGGACATGGTGATTAGATAACTAAAAGAGGCTGCCAAGTAGTTAGTTAAATTTTGAACTATGAAACTAAAAAAAAAAAAAAGAGAGAGCGAGAGAGAGAGAACTATATTTGATAATCTTTAGCCTACAGACAGTATATAACATCATGAAAGTAGATGCGATCACCCAGGGGCTGAGTATAGAGAATAAAAGCCACAAATAGTCTGTCATCCCCATTATTAAGAGGATGAAGAGATATAGATGCGTCAGCAAAGGAGACTAAGAATCATTGGCCAAAGAGGGAGGGGTAAACATAGATATTAAGTCACAAAAGTCATGTAGGCAAAAAAACTTCCAGAATGAGGAAGTGGACAAATATATCAACTGCTTTTAAGAGTTTAATACAATGGGGAGAGTAAAGTGCCTACTGGGTCTGAAAACTTATAGATGTAACCCTGAGAGCAGCAATTTCAGTAGAATGGAAGCATCAGGGGGCCGACTAAGTGGGTTTCGAACAACTCTTTCAAAAGGTTTTGACAAGAACAGGAGCAGAGAAATGGAAAGCAGGAGAGGGAGTATGGGATCAAAGGAGTAATTAGAAAATTTCATTTTTTTTTAAAGATAGAGAATATGAAAGAATATTTGTATGCTATTAGAAATGAAAAAGTAAAGGAAGAGAGAGAGACATGATGGTGAAAGGGAAAACCTGCCAGAGCAAGGTTCTTGAGATTTGAAGTCCAAAGACCAATGGAGAGGTGGGCCTTTGCAATGACTAGAGATGGGTCTTCCTTTATACCAGGATGGAGACAAAAGAGACTGTAGATGCATACGTGCTTACAAATTTGGTATTGAAAAAATTAGGGTATTCTGATCTGATTACTTCTGATTTCTCAGTGAAATATAAGAGGAGCTCATCAACTGTAAATGGGGTAGGGGCTGACTGGGAGGATAAGAATGGGAAAGGAAGAGTTTGTGAAAGGTTTGAGAAAAACAATATTAGAAAAATCATCTAGTATTTATGTTATTCAACATAGCAGTGCTTTGTTGAATTAAATAAACATGTTGGTTGAACAATAGGAAAGAAATGTAACTTCATGAGTTTTATTACTATCTGCTTAAATGTTATGCAAGACATTTCCATGTATCCCATCTGTTTTTATCCTTAAAATATTTGTTGCCCATTTTTTTTTAAGTTTGAAGACTAAGGCTCAGAAAGATTAAATATTTATCCAAAATTTCAGAGCTATTAATTGAATAAAATAGGATTTTTTATTTTATTTTTTTTTAGCTAAGCCATCTTGCCACCTGTTGGCGGCTCAGCTCAGGCCAGAAATCAAGCCGGTGACCCTCAGAGCTCACACTCTTGAGCAAACTCTTAACCAACTGAGCCACTAGGCCAGCCCAGAATGAAATAGGATTTTAACTCACTAATCTTACTTGAAAGTCCCCACCTTTCAGTTCTATCATTATACTAATCAGGAAGTCAAATCACTGGTAATCACATCAGAAACATTATTTATAGAGTTCTATGTTAGTTTGCTAGGGCTGCCATAACCAAGTACCATGGCCTCTATAGCATGAACAACAGAAATTTATTTTCTTAGAAGACTTGGGGCTAGATATCCAAGATCAAGGTGTTACTGGCAGGGTTAGTTTCTCTCTCCTTGGCTTGTATATGGTCATCTCCCAATGTCTTCATATGGTCTTCCCTTTGCATGTGCTTTGGTCTTAATTTCCTCTTCTTATAAGGATACAAGTCATATTGGATTAAGGGCCACCCTAATGACATCATTTTAAATTAATTAGCTCTTTAAAGACCTTTTGCTCAAATATAGTCACATTATGAGATCCTGTGGTCTAGGACTTCATGAATTGGGGGGTGGGCACAATTCGACCCATAACAGGTGGTGGAAAGAAAGTCAAACTGTAGTAGGATGAAAACAGAATAGGAATTGAAAATATCAAACTAGGTCATGCTTTAGAGAGATAGGACAGCAACTTGTTTGAGA
>NW_017732130.1:648895-650382 GCF_001890085.2 Hipposideros armiger | reverse complement strand
CTTCTTAAATTATGTAAATGTCTAACCAGTATGCTACAGACATGATATTAATGTAAAATAATATTGAATATCACTGTAATTGAAAAATTAAAAAGGCAGGGGATAAGGGGAATAGATGTTCAAAATTCCAGGTATAAAACATGTCATGGGGATGTAATGTACAGCATAGTGAATGTAGTCAATAATGTTGTGAGAGCTTGGTATAGTGTCAGATGGTTGCTGTACTTATCATGGTGAGCACTGCTTTAGGTATACAAATGTTAAATAACTATGGTGGTACACCTTAAACTAACATAATATTGAATGTTAGCTATATTTTAAGAAAAATCTTTAAAAACCTTTAAAAAATAAAATACATGACTGAATTTATAATTAGAGAATAAACATTAAAAATGAAGCACACTGAAATCTTTTAAAAATTAACTTGTGATAAAATATATATGGCTTTAATTTAAAAGATCATTCTGAAGAGGGTATCCCATATTTTCTTCAAAGGAAAACTAATCAATGAATGATGTTACATAAAATATTCATAGGAAATGTTATACTCAGAACCTCATTTTCAAATTACTCACTAAATGTCTTTTTATTATATGACATTTTTTATTAAGGTAATTTAGATAATATGAGGGTTTCTGGAAATATCAAAACAAAATTTCTCCATGTAGGATTGGCAAAGCAGAGAACAGAGAAAACCAAGGATGTATAATACAAATGTCATTTCCATCCTGTACTCAAGAAGGCCCAAGATAACTGTTGTCAAGTACAAAATGTCACAATAATCTAGAAATAACAATGAGGAGGAGAATCTGTTGAAAACTCAGGGAAGACATATTCAAAAACTCAAAATGGCAGTAATGAAAAGGGTTGTGTTTTTTTTGTCGTTGTGTCCCTATAAAAAGCAATGTATCAGGGGGAAGACACATACATATTTATCAAAAGAAAACAAGTGTTTTTTAAAAAAGTGCTTTTCCCGCAAGAAAAGCAGCAGCAAAACCCCTTTAATCCCAGGGAGAAAAAGACAAGCAGAACAAGCTTCAAAATTCATAGTAGGAGGTTTTGCCTAGTGTCAGCTAAGGTTGGAGTTTAGTGCCGGAATTCTGAGCCGTCTCCCAGAGGCAGCTAATCTTTGCCTGGCAACAAGGCAAGGGCTGGATGAAGGTGAAATGTTCCCTTCCATTTGCCAGCAGCTGGTTTCTTCATATCCAAGAAAGATCTGTGATCTGAGCCGGTCTCCTGCCTGCCCCTCACTGGCAGCCAATTAACAGCCTGTGCTCATACAGCTCAGAGCACAAATGTATTAATCCATGTCCTTCACCTTCAGACCTGGGCAGGCCCAACACACACGTCTCCTCTTCTACCTCCCATTCTTTTCCATGGGCATCCAGTATAGGACCGTGGACAATAGCTGGTAAGTGAATAGGTATTCTCCCTGTGTCTTGGATTCTCAGGAATTCTAAATGGCTCCATAGTCTACATGTAGCTTA
>NW_017732130.1:600331-644745 GCF_001890085.2 Hipposideros armiger | reverse complement strand
TTTTTTTACGGAACTAGATCTCAGTCTTCTGGGAGTAGGGGCGTTATAGCTCAATTCATGTTGAAACTTCTTAAGACGGAATGATGGTGCTGATTCTGGGAATACTAATAAAAAATCTAGAGGCTGGACTCTACACTGTTCTTAGGGTAAAGAGAGAGTAGTTGCTGAAATAAACAAGAGAAGACAAGTCCCATGTCCTTGTGGTCTACGGCCAGTGTCTGTTAGGGATCCAGCTAACACAGGAGATATGGAGCTTACAGAGTCTCAGCCCCAGTATCACACAGTGGAGTACAGCATGATATCTCTGGGGCTCAGGAACACTAGCAAGTAACTAGCAGAGTCCACCCCTTGGCCATTGAGAATCAACATGCATGCACCTTCCTACTCATAGTTGCATTTCATAATAAAGCAGTGCTGCACCCATGCTTTTTTTCCCCCTTTATAAACAAAGATTCTTTCATTCTATCCCCAAAAAGAGATAACTAAAGCCCCAAAAGCCATTATATTAATTTCTAATTAATAATCACAGTATCCCTCTCTGGGAGATGTTTGTTATATGATTCTCAAATCCTGTCACAGTCTACATTGAATATTCAGTACACTAAAAACTAAATTGTAAAATTATATATTATTGATAATCTTTATATGAAATAAGAAAGAAGATGTGAAAAAAGTTAATTCGTATATTAAAACGTGTATATACATAGACAGGCACACAAGTTAGGTAGCATGTAAAAATATACCTAGAATAGACAGGGAAGAAAATATGCATGATTGATGCAGAATTGATTTCCATAACATATTATAATGTCATAGTTGTCATTTATAATTTTTGCGTTAGCCATAACATGTTCTGTTTACCCTTAGCCCGTGTCTCAGGTAGCCAAGGCTCTTTACTCAGTGACTGAGCCTAACTTTTATTCCTAGAAGTTCTGAATTCTAAGTGATTTTGCCTTTCTTTGGTTACTATAGTCTTGCATTAAATGTTGCTATTTAATATAGAAATGCTGAAAACTCCCCCAGAGAATGCCCTGAATTTCATACATAATCTTTCCCATACTACTGTGTAGCAACAATCCAAATATCCCTTGATAATCAGGAGCAATCGCATCAACTAGTGTAATATCCCTCTTTCTTATACATGTGCTCAGTGACATTAAGCATCTAAAACATCCTTCAATTAAACTTTCAATTCAATACCATATTTCTGCACATCCAGTCTTTTTATTTTGAAAAAAAATCCTAAAAACCAGACGATTTCAAAATTTTGGTGAGAAGGAAAAACCTAGGTAAGTGGGTCATAAGATGTAATTGTGAAAGGAAACTTTTCCACTTCTACTCTTATTTCTAGCACCTGTAGAGAATGCACATGGGAGAAATATCGGTCAGAAATTCAAAGCATATACTGCTTTGTAAAATAGGACCTCAACTCTTCTCCCAACTGGCACCCCAGCTGAATCTTGAGTGATCAATCCATTTTTTTTATTAGGCCAGTTGCTTTTAGGTAATGGAGTGCATGGTAAAGCTAGTGGATTCCTTAGGAAACAGCACAGTGTTGCAGTGCTTTTGCAGTGGAATAAGTTCTGTAGTCAGAAGCAATGTTGAATAGAAAAATGTGACAATGAAGAAACATCCTATGGGTCCATAATGGTGCTAGCAGAAGAATTATCCACAGAGGAAGCAAATCTATATACAGATCCTCATCTATTCTGGTGAAAGCAACTGATGTATGATTTATGATGACACGAGTCCAGTGTAAACAGCGGGCCAGGTGAGTGAACTATTACCTGCTCAAAAGGGGAGGTGTTTTATCAGAACCTCATAGTTGGCCTCTTGCATTAGCATATTTGGCATTCCATAGCTAGTGGTAGCTAGGTCAGCCTTTGTGAGAAGGAAAGCTATATTGTTGAACCCATGACTAGTCTCCACCTCTGTCACTATGCTTACTGTGTACGTGGGCTTATTGAGAAAACACTGTTGCAACTTGGAAAAGAGGCTGAGTGACATCAATGGAATATATCAACTTGTCCATCTTATGACAATGGAAGGGTGCATTTGGATCTGTGAGACAATAGCTTTATAACTACAATATGTTCTAAATAAAAACCTTATTATTCTATAGCATGTAGTTCCCTGCCCCAAATATAAATTCCCTCAGATTCCTCCCTTGAGAATTCTTCTTATGGAGAAAGGCAAGTAAAATATTTTTCAAAGTTTTTTACTCTGACTTAGACTGACACCCCAAATATTTGGCATGGCATGATCAGTCATGACGCTCCTTCCTGTTTGCACACAGGCGTCTACATGCAGAGAAGGGCAGTGTACATTCTTTGAGGAGAGAATAAAAAGCAGATACCTTAACTCAAGGCACTGAGAGTTGAAGGCAAAGTACAGTCACCTATCCCTCAACTAGGAAGAGTCAAGATATCCTAAGTGGAATAATCAGGAATGTGTCTCACTCCAGGGACCATTGCTCAAACTGTTATTTCTTCCTTGAAATTCTCTACCAGGTTCTCCCTCCCTGTCCATCCACCAACTGAGGCTCTAGCTATTCTTCAAGCTCTAGCTCAAACACTACCTCTTCTCTTTTACCTTCCCATTAATCAGAGCAGATCACATCCTCCTTTTTACTTATCTCTATCCCAGTATCTATTAAAATTGCATGTTCATGTATCTTTCTTATCTTCCAGGCTGTGGGTGATTCTAAGTGCAGGGACAATCTTTCTGAAGTCTTTATGTGCCAGAATCATAGTAGGCACTCAGAAATATTTGCTGAATATTGAGTGGGGACTTTGAGTATGGGGGTTAACAAACATCTTGATTTCAGACAGGGAATGTGTCAAACGTGAGACTTCTATGCAGAGGATGGCCAGATACCATACTATTAGCTGCTGGGCCCAAGGCAGAGTTTTCAACATGGCTGCCATGTCCATTTCATCCCTCAGAAGTCCTCTCTGCCATTTGGCTGTGATATCTCCATAGCTCCTGTTTTTCCCTTGATGTACCCTAATAGGGCCCTCCTCATTTCAAGAATTTTACTACTAATCACTTGGGGAAGATAGGTAATAAGTGATAACAACTTGGGATATGTATAGAGATCCCAAAGTTCTTTCTTATGGTCATAGACACTTTGGTTTATAGTTCTGACTCTTTTTGAGATGGTCTATGTTTGCTCCTTTGGTCTTCTACCTTCTGTTATCTATTGTTTATTTCAGAAGGGGTTTCACTAATCGCTCACCTTTCTATAGATAAACTCTTAGCAAAGAAGACACAGATTCTCTCCTTTGTGTTAGCTTCCTCCCCATAGTGAAGTTCCAGTACAAACAGAATGGTAAATTTCTCCTTTGCCTGAAGTGACAACTTATATTTTTGACTCCAGAATGGGTGACACTCAGATCACTGACTTTTTTAAGAAACATATTTATTAATTTTCCCCAACTAGAATAGAAAAGGAAAGAGACTTGGAAATATTGGAAACAAAGATTTTGGCTATAGAATAAATAAAAGGTAGCAAGGTGGGTATATACTACTATTTTAGAGAAAAACACACAGAAAATAACCTCTTTTTCAGTCCTCGATCTATCTTTCCATGGGCTCCTTTTTTCCTCAGAATCACTTGTTGTGATTGAGATGTCAGGTTGTCAGCGCCAGTTGAGTTTGCTTTCTGAAAGATGTTTTACATTATCTTCTTTGTTCTTTAGCCTATACTTGAACACATTGTTTTTCTCTCATCTAAATTTCCAGTGATATTAGTATTATTACTCCATAAATTATTTGTGTATTTGCATTCCATATGTTTCTTTAATTGTACACCAGAAATATTCTTAGGAATGAATGGAATTTTTGCCTTTCATTGGAAAGAACCATTTGGGCTCATACTGAATTTTCCTTCTGCCAGGTGGAATCCCTAGTGTTCAAACATGTGACCTTCTTTGCTTTCTTGTCTTATTTACAGAAACTACCTTTCATTTTTCTTACCTTTTTAGTATAGGTCCTAGGTACTTAGCTACCCCATATGTGTTGGTCCCTTGCCTCTAATCTCTCTCTCCAACAAAAAATCCAACCTGCACAACACTTTCATATAAATCTTTCTATGTGCTTTTTCTCATGTAGTTCACTTTTTCAAATGGCAACAGTAATTCTCATTACAAATAGAATAAATTCAAATGACTTAGGCTAATACCCATAGATTTTTTTCTATTTTGTTCCTGTCTGCCCGCGTTTCTCACTTCTCTCTTTTTTTATTCATATGCACCAAATTAGCTTGTTTATTTTTCTCATATGTTCTGGAAAACAGATATACAGGTCAGGCATGGGTATTGATGAGGTGGTAAATGTCCTATTAGTGATTCAAGATGAAGAATGAGGTCCTTAGTGATTTTTAATAATAGGAACTCATAAAACCTACAATGAAAATAAAAGATATTCTAATTCCAGTTGAGGTTTAGAGAAAATTGATTAACGGAATTATAGCTTTTGTGCAGCTGTGAATTCAGGGATATCGAGGTTGTGATGTAGGTTGTTAGGTAAAGGAGTAATTCCATAACTTCTCTGAATTTCCATCATACCATACAGATTTCTTGTGAGACTGACTGTATTAGTTTTTATCTGAAGGGCCATATACAAAGTGGTAGTAATATCCTTTTGTATGCAGGAAAGAGTTATCATTCCAAATAAAGGAGTTCTTCATCTGTACAGGTAATAGATGTACTGTGAACTCTGAACTATAATCCTCAGAAGTGCGTAAAATTTATCACAATGTGGGGAGAGCAATAAGGCTGTTAACGTCACATTGAAAGTGGATACTTAGGGCCTAGGGACACGGTACTAAAAGCATAATTCACAGACAATGTTGGAAACCACAGAATATTGTATGGTGTAAGTAATGGTGTATGGTGTATGGTGTATGAAAGTAATGTTGGGTCAGTACAATGATATCTACACTAATTATTCCCACCTTGAACGTATGTTACTGTTATTACCATGAATGATGATGACTTTTACTCTATAGTACCTGAAGACAACTTTCCACACCAGATACCATCCATGGGCCTTGGCTAACATAAAAGATACCAAAAATACATAAATGGAATAAGTGACTTTCCTCCCTAAAGTTACTTAAGGGAAGAGCTCTGCTTTTTGAAACATTTTATATCCTACTTTACCATACTCAGTTCCATACTTGTCTGTATAGATGCTCAACAACTATTTTCTGAACACGTTTTAGAAAAATATGCAATATAGTCTCCTCATTCTCAGGGGACAGATTCTAGAATTCCTCTGGGAGAGCGATTTATCAAATATTTTTTGAGTACCAACTGTGTACAGACACTATTCTAAGTTTTATGGATATAGCAGTAGACGAACTATGCTTTCATTTCTAATATAAAATGCCATGGATTTCTCCTCTGAAAGTTCTTTTTCAATACTCTTCTTCTTTACCTGATTAAATGAGAAAATGTGCAAGTCATGCAGGTTTGCTGTGTGTGTGTGTGTGTGTGTGTGTGTGTGTGTGTGCTTGCAAAACCCACAATTGGAAACACTGGTGTCATGGAAAGTGCCAAGTGTAGCAAACCTGTCTTTGATTCCTGCTGTTCCATGTATTAACTAAATGAACTGAAGAAAGTTATTCAAACTCCTGCTTATTATTTGTCTGCATGCGTGTGCATGTGTGTGTGTGAGTGTGTGTGTGTGTGTGTGTGTGTATGTGTGTGTGTGTGTGTTTTAATGTGAATACTGTTGTGAGGCAATACTTCATTAAGGCTAAGGATATGTGCTACAATTAGACTGTCTAGCTTTGAATCCTGGTTCTGCCACTTGCCACTTATTAACCGTGTCACCTTGGGCAAATTTCTTATCCTCTGTTGGCTTTAGTTTTCCCATTTGTAAAACAGGGATAATAATAAGACATATCTCATAGGATTGTTATGAGGATGAAATGAGTTCCTATATGAGAAGTACTTAGAACAGTGCTTGGCATATTTCATGTGCCAACTCTCACTAATGCTGCTAATATCTTTTGCACTATCATTGGAGAAATACTATGATGATATATGTTAAAAATCCCCAGTTTAATACCAGATACAATAACTACCTACCAAATGGGAATTATTACTGATTTGATCAGTTGCTTTTTATTTTGTGAGCCTCAGAAGCATTACTCTAATAAAGAATAGTAGGAAGTAATGGAAAAGTCCATGTTAAATGAGAAATTTTGGAAGGAAGAGGCGCATCATAGTCATCTTAAGAAAAGCAGTCCAGTCAAGATGGTGCAGTAGGTAAATGCTGTGCTTACCTTCTCTCACGACCACATCAAAATTACAACTAAACTACAGAACAACCATCATTGATAATTGCCTAAAACCTTGCTGAACCAAAGCTCTACAACTAAGGACATGTAGAGGAGGCCAACTGGAGACTGAGAAGAGGGGCAGAGATGCAGAATGGGCTGGTCCCACACCTGTGTGTCATCACTAAAAATAAAGAGAGCTATCTCAGCTGCGGAGGTCCCCCCCCCCCGGAGGAGCAAGGGTCCAGCCCCACCCCAGCCCTGGGTTCAATGCCAGGGAGAGAAGTCCCCATAATGTCTGGTTGTAAAAACCAATGGAGATTGTGTCTGAGTGAGATGGAGGGCAGCTGCATTCACAGGTGCTTCTCTTAAAGGGACCATTCACAATCTTACCCACTAGTGGAATCACTGGCTCTGAGCTCCAGTGCTGGGGCACCAGTTGGAGAGGCAGCAGAGATACACGGTGGGGAACTGAGATGTCTGGCTTCAGGAAGGGGCTGGAGGGGCAGCTTTCTCCTGGATGGAGGAGTTGGCGGAGGCCAGTCTTTCTTTGTTGAGCCCTTCCCCTTCCTGGTGTGCAGACACAGGCAGCCACCATATCTGGGTCTCCATCAAGTTGGCTAATGCCACTCTTTTGCCATGCCCTGGTAATTTGAGACCCTGCCCTGCGGAACTCTCAGGCCCACCCAAGCAGCTTCCAGCGGCTTTTGCCTACTAACCGCCTGCCTTGGCTCATGCTTCAGACTTTCCTAGGTTCTCTCAAACATTTGTAGAACTCAGACAAGCACCATCTGGCTTGAACATGTCCCATACATGCTTAGGACTGAGCAGCCCTAAGCCCAGCACTAGTGGCAGCCAGCCTTGGTTCACAGCTTGGCCTCTTGAGGCACTTCCAAGCATGGCATAGGTGGCAGCCATCTATAGATTGCTTTGTGGTTCCTGCCAGGCAGCCCCAGGTGGGGCACAGGCTGTGCTGAACTTGATTTGCAACAGGTCCCTTCCCAGGTGGCCCTGGGACTGGTGCCCAGGTGGCCAGCTCCAAACTGAGCTGTAGCATCATCCAGCTGCCTCCAAGGGTGACTCACCCATGGGCAGGTTGTTCAGGCACCAGAGCCCTACTGAGGCAGATCCTGCTCTGTAGGGTCAGCCCTTACACCACAACTCCTCCACTGTAGTCACGGCCAGTCCTCACAGCCAATGAGCCTGAGAGCCAATCCCTCCCATGGATGATGCAAATAGCAAACAAGGTTCAACTACAAAAGGAGGGCACGCACAAAGGACACACCTGGAGTGTATGGCTCAGGTGACCAGGAAGACTGAGTCACTGAGCCCCAAAACACACCTACTACATAAGGCCACTCTACTAAGACTGGGAGACATAGCAGCCCTACTTAATACATAGAAACAAATGCAGGGAGGCAGCCAAGATGGAGAGACAAAGAAACATGTTCCAAATAAAAGAACAGAACAAAGCTCCAGAAAAAGAGTGAAACAAAATGGAGACAAGCAATCTACCAGATGCAGAGTTCAAAGCACTAGTTATAAGGATGCTCAATAATCTCAGAGAGAACTTCAACAAAAAGATAGGAAACATAAAAGTGGAGATATAAAACATAAAAAAGAACCAGTCACAAATAAAGAATATAATAATGGCAATGAAGAATACTGTTTATTAGAGGGAATCAATGGATTAGAAGCAGAGGATCGAATCAGAGATTTAGAAGATAAAGTAACAGAAAACACCCAATCAGAACAACAAAAATAAAAAGGAGTCCAAAAGATTGAGAAGAGTTTAAGGGGCCTCTGGGACAACATAAGGCATACCAACATTCAAACGATAGGGGTACCAGAAGGAGAAGAGAGAGAGCAAGGAACTCAAAACCTATTTGAAAAAATAATGATGGAAAACTTCCATAACTTGGTGAAGGCAATAGATACACAAGCCTAGGAAGTACAGAGAGTCCCAAACAAGATGAACCCAAAGAGGCCCACACCAAGACACATCATAATTAAAATGCCAAAGTTTAAAGGAAGAGAGAGAATCTTAAAAACAGCAAGAGGAAAGCAGTTAGTTACCTACAAGGGAGCTCCCATAAGATTGTCATTTGATTTGTCAACAGAAACTTTGCAGGCTAGAAGGGATTGGCACAAAATATTCAAAGTGATTAAAAGCAAGGACCTACAACTAAGATTACTCTATCTAGCAAAGCTATCATTTAGAATTGAATGACAGATAAAAAGCTTCCCAGACAAGAAAAAACTAAAGAAGTTCATCACCACCAAACCAGTATTACAAGGAATCTTAGAGGGACTGCTTTAAGATGAAAAAATAAAATAAAATAAAAAATATGAATAAAATTACAATAATTACATACCTATCAACAATCACTGTCAAGTAAATGTGTTAAATGCTTCAATCAAAAGCTAGGGGGTGCTGAATGGAGAAGAAAACAAGGCCCTTACATATGCTGCCTACAAGAGACTCATTTCAGATCAGAAGACACACACAGACTAAAAGTAAAGGGATAGAAAAAGATATTTCATGAAAACAGAAACAAACACACACCAAAAAAGCTGGGGCATGGGTTGGCCGAGTGGTGCGTTGGTTAAGAGTTGGCTTGGGACACCAGCTCTGAGCAGCAGGGCCCCAGTTCAGATCCCACATGAGGGCCAGTGATGCTGCGCCCTTTACAGTTAAGATGGTGAACAACAGCTCAACCTGGAGCAGGCTGCCGTGGGTCGTCGGCGATGGCGTAGGCTGCAGTGAGGCAGCAGTGGGCTGCCATAAGCTACTGTGACCGGCCATCCAATGGCTGGCGAGCGACTGCCTCACTCAGGAAGAGCGCAATGATAATACCAATATGGGCCAGTGAAGCAACATCCTCCACAACTAGACTGAAGAACAAAAGAACAGCAACTTGTCTGTTCCCCTTCCCTAATTCCCCAAAACTGTTCCCTTCCCCAATTCCCCAATAAAATCTTTTAAAAATAAGATAAAATAATAGTTGCCTATATAGAAGTTGCCTTATTTACTATTGGTCCACTGATACACTATGATCTTCAATAGATGGATATAATTCATTTTGATCAATTATTATTTAATAGAGATCTCCAATAGATGGAATACATTTTGATTTATTATTATTTAATGTAATATATAATACACATATCCACTACAATCAAATTTCTAAGATTCAAATTCAGTCATGGTCGCTCTTTATCTAAACTACTTAGGTGGCAAATTAACTCTTGGGATCAAGTCTAAACTACTTCTTGGTATACAGAAGCTCTCTCACAATCTGACCCTTCTCACCTTTCTGTTCTCACTTCCTATTGATCCTGCACTACTCTGCTTTCTATTCTGACATGCCGCACACTATCCTTTTTTCAATTGCATCAGTGCCCAGACTCCCTGTGGGTCTGTGTTTTGAATGCAATGCCTTGCCCATAATCTACTCACCCCGTTTAAATACTACCCCTGCTCTACAGCTTTCCTTGACTCTGACCCTTATATCTTTTTATCACAACATGGGCTATGAGTCGTGAGTATAGGAACCACTTTAATCCATTCTTGGAGCTTGACGTGTAGTGGATACATGAGAGAACATATAATGAATAAATAAATGGACAATTTAACGAAGGGGCAAGGTAAACTGTATTATCACCACTTCACAGGTAAGAGCACTGAGACTTTGAAGGTCAATTGGTAATATCTATGGAGAACGAAACGAATAGCTTGCCCCCCACTTATAGCCAGCTTTGCCTGGGAGGGCTGGCCCTTAAGGATCCCTTTTCGCAGATTCTCTCTATCTATGGCCTATGTGAGCAGCCTGGCTCATTGGATTTGAATGCAGTTTCTGCCTAATGTAGTGGCTCTCCATCCTGGCTGCACATTATAATCACATGGGGAGTGCTAGAGCGTGCTTTTAATCTGCTCTCCAAGCAGTTCATAGCAGGGTGCCTTGCCACTTAATGATACCCATAAGTATTTATGGGAAAAGGAGGGGAGAAAAGCTCTCTAAAACTGCCTTTCTTTCTTCAACTTCTAGTTCTGTGGTTCTTTTTGGTTCATTATCACTGATGTTTTGGATCTTACACTAAGTTCCCTCAAGTTTCATCATTAGGTTAAGTGATTTTAATCTGGTTTTCAATCTCTTACCCATTCCCTCAGGACTAGTTTGTCCTTTCCACAACTGAGCTAAGAAGTTTTAGAGTATATACTTGAAATTATACTTAATTGAGGTTGAACCCAGTTTAATTTCTTAGCTGTATAACACACTGTTCATTTGCAGCTACTCATCCCTGACAATCTATGCTTCTAAAGAGTGCATTTCTTTTAAAAGTGTTTTCAGTAAAAACTTCCAAATACCTCTCAAATGAGTTGTATCATTAGCAAGGAGCATGAAGATAAAGGAGCTACTGGGCCCCTGTTATTTCAAACCCAGAGGGAGGCTGTGAAATTTTCCAGTGGTCACAGTGCAGTTCATGTATCTATTACCTGGTTACTCTTTGGGCCTGCAAATTCAGCTGCTGGTTCATTTAATTATACTTAATGAAACATAATTATTTCATTCCCTTGTTTAAAATCCTCCAATGACGCTTCATAGATTTCAGAATAATATTCAGACCTTTTACATGTCATAAAGTGTAGAAAGGCCCTACATTACCTTGATTTAGCCACATGTACCCACATATATCCTTCCTTCCAGCCCTCTGAACTACTTGCAAGGCCACCAAAGCATACCTGTTTCTTTATGCTTGTGCTTTACTCTTCTTAGACTGTGCTTTCCCTTCTATTACTTTACTTAGACTTCTGCTATTCATTTCTCAAAACTAACGGTCAAGTGTCATCTAAGATGGGGCCCCTTACCTGACAGCACCTGTGTTGGTCAATTTTATGTGTCAACTTGTCAAGGTCGTGGTACTCAGCCATTTGGTCATGTTTTTCTCTGTGTGTCTCTCTAGCTCTAATTCTCTCTTTGCGTGTGCACGCACACACACATACCCTCATCCTGTAGGTTCTGTTTTTCTGGGATACCCTGACTAATATTCTACCCAATTAGATGCTATCTCCCCTTTCTCTGTTTCTCTTTTTCTGCCGTTTTTATTATGATTCCACTCTATCTCTTTTGTTGTACGTGCTATGCTAATGTACATCCTTTCCTGATCTTGTTGTATTGTACTCATTTCTGTTCCCTGAGTATAAACCTGTGAGATCTGTGAGTCCTTAGAGCAAAGGAACACTTAGAGTAATTACTGTGTAATTAGTACAGGTGTCTATGGAACACACAGATTTCACTTCAAGATGAAGGTCAAGAAGAAACCCTTCCACATTGCCTTAGAATCTGCACATCAGACCTTGGTAGAAGCACATGTATTCTCACAACTGCAGAAACACTGCCATCACCCTTTATAAACACACAGAGGGTGAAGGCATAGAACGGCAGGCAAGAGCACTCAATTCCAACCTTGATCGCGCTATTAACTAGCTGTGATGTTTAAATTTTTTTTCCTCTGTAAAATGAGGGGTTTAGAAGAAAATAAAATATACATTAACTGTTGCCTTTCAGGAACTGGGCCAAGCACTTTATGAATATTCTTTCATTTTACCCTTAAATGTTATTATTCTACTTTTCACTTCCTTATTTAATTTTTATTCTCATAACTACGTTAATGTAGGTAGCACCATCCCCATTCACACACGCGTATACTGAGGCTTAGAGGGATTTCTCTGATTAAGTTTGAATTAAGACATTATCATTTAATCATTAAGATTTGTTTCAACAGGTACATGTTTCAAAGCTAGGGCTACATGACAGAAACAAATAATACAAAAAAGTGAAAAGAGGGGAAACCACTCAATAATTTTGAGTGACTAGAATTTTGACTGGATGGCTGGAGGCATCTGAAGCAGTGGTTTTCAAAGACAATGTGATAACTTCATCTGCCCTGGCCTTTCAGAAAGATGACATTTGAGAAAAATAACTCCAGATTCTCTTATGTTTTCATTGTCTCACTACTCTCATAACTTCACTTATCTACTACAATCTTATGGTATCTCAATTTATATTTCCAGAGAACATCTTGCTCTGAAATTCAGACCCAAATATCCAGCTGCGTACCTGACATCCCCATTGAGATGTTTCAAAAGCAACTTCAGGCATAGCACATCAAAACTCATAACAGTAACATTCTTTCCTCATGCTACACCACTTTCCCAGTGATCTACATCTTTGGGGATAAAAATATCTTGTCCCACAGCATAAGCCAGAAAAACGGAGTATTCTGCAACATGCCATCCCTCAGTTTTGCTGCTTGGATAGCCACACATCGTCTTTTTGCCTAGATGTAGTTTTCTCACTGATTTCTCACTGATTCTCCCTCATTCCTTTCTCCTTGTATATCACCTCTTACTATCCATCAGCCCCTTCTCCACAATACAATCTATGAAGTCTTTTCAAAATGATGATCTGTCCATGTTATCACCCACTACCCCAGATACACAGACTTCCTGTTGCTCCTAGGAAAAACTACAAATACTTCTCACATGGCCTCCACTACTCTTCATGATCTGGGCTCCAATCCTCTCTAGCCTCATTTTGAACTATTTTCTCCTTGTTTGTCATAGACATATTGTTCGTTTTTAAGTTCCTGGAAACTGCAATGTAACTCTCATGGAAAACCCTCTTCAAATTCTATTCTAGTCTTCAGAAACACCTCTAACATTTCTCTAAATACTCATTCTTCAACTCTCAGTTTAATACACCATCAAAGCCTTCCCAGAAGCTGTAGATAAAATGAGGTCTCCCCATTCAACCTTGTTATCATGTTGCTTTCTTGCATAGTTTGTGTCAGTCTATAATTATAGATGTATTTCTGAAATGTCTGGTTACTATCTATATCCACCATTAGGTTCGAAGTACCACAAGGACAGGGAACTTCACAGTTCCTTGCACAGAGCCAGTTTATTAGAGATGCTCAGTATATAGTCAGCTATTTGTGAAATAGATGAATAAGTGAAATAAAAAGTGCTCTATTGTATATATGTATGTTCCATTTTTGTGGTGGTGAGTGTACTAAAGCAAATCAATTCCAAAACATCTAACTACATTAAGGTTTCTGTATTAATAATAGTTGTTGTTTTTAATAAACTTTTATTTTAGAATAGTCTTCTATTTACAAAAGTGATGCAAAGACAAAAGAGAGTTCGCATATACCAGGTAGCTAGTTCTCCCTATTATCAACCTCTTGCATCCATGTGGGACATTTGTCACGATTAATGAAACAGTACTTATACATTATTATTAACAAAAGTCCATACATTAGCATTATTTAGCAGTTACCAAATATCTTTTTGTCTCAGGATCCCATCCAGGACACCACTTTACATTTAATCATCATGTCCCTCAGGCTCCTCTTGGCTATGAGAGTTCTCAGACATTCTTTGTTTTTGATGACCTTTGACAGCTTTGAGGAGTACTGCTCAAGACATTTTGTAGGGTTCCTCACTATTGGGATTTGTCTGATGTTTTTCTCATATTTAGGCTAGAGTTATGTGTTTTGGGGAGGAAAACAACAGAGGTAGAGAACATTCTCCTCACATAATATCAAGGATGTATACCGTCAACATGATGTACCATTGTTGATGTTAAACTTGATGACCTGGCAGAAGTAGTATTTCTCAGGTTTTTTTTTTTTTTTAAATTTTTTATATTAGTTTCAGGTGTACAAACAAGATTAGACATTTACATGCCTCACAAAGTGATAACCCCCCAAGTCTACTACCCCTTTGACATTGTATATAGCTGTTACAATTCTATTGACTATATTCCATATGCTGTACTGTACTTTACTACTTCACATCCCATGACTCACTCACTCTCTCTCTCTCTCTCTCTCTCTCTCTCTCATTACATATCTCTCTCTCATTACATATATCTATCTATACACACACACACACACACACACACACACACACACACACACATACTTGTATGTGGAATCTAAAGAACAGAATAAACGAGCAAACAAAACAGAAATAGACTCAGATACAGAGAAAAAAACTAATAGTTGCTAGATGCAAGGGGGGGAGGTGGGATGGGGGATGGGGGAGAAAAAGGGATTAAAAATTACAAACTGGTAATCACAAAATAGTCACGGGGATATGAAACACAGTATGGGGAACATAATCAATAATGGAAAGATTATATAGGGTGCCAGATGGGCACTGGATTTATCAGAGAGAACACTTCATAGATGGTGTAGATGCCTGACCCCTGCACTGTACACCTGAAGCTGAAATACAATAGAATAACACTGAATGTCAGATTTCTTAAAATGTAAATGACTTCACCACCCTTCTATACTGTACTCTTTGGAAGGAACTCACTATACATAGCATATGGGGAGTGGGGACTTATGTGCCACCTGCTTTATGTACTTGGGAGTATCTACATAATTATTTGGAATTCTGCATGGTAGATTTATGTATTTCCCCATTTATAGATTTATTCATTAAATTATATCAGTATGGACTCATTAATTTTATACTTTGGGTTATAATCTAATACTACTTTATTTATTCTGTGACTTACATTGTTCCACTTTTGGCCATTGGACACTATTTTGTTGGCTCCTCTGGTTCCTTTGATTGGAGAACATTTCTTCTGCTCTATTTACTCCTTCTTCTTGTTTCAATTACATATGTGTTACCGTCTTTGAAATTGTCCCAGAGTTCTTTACTTTTTTTCATTCTTTTTTTTTTTTCTCTTTGCATTTTACTTTTGGAAGTTTCTATCTTCAGGCTCCCTGATTTTTTCCTCAGCTGTATAGTCTACTGATGAGCCCATTAAAGGCATTTCCATTTTTATTACAGTGGTTTTGATTTCTACCATTTCCTTTGACTCTTTCTTAGAGTTTCTGGGTCTGTGCCTGCATTACCCATCTGTTCTTGCATGTTGTTTACTTTTCCTATCTCAACTTATTATTCGCAGTTATCTAAATTTCCTATCTGATCATTTCAAAATCCATGTCATATATGAGTTGAGTCTGATAATTGCTTTGTCTCTTCAGGCTATCTTGTTTTCTTTCCTTTTGGGATACCTTGTAATATTTTATTGAAAGTCAAATATGTTTTACTGGTTGATAAGAAATGAGGTAGATAGGTCTTTAATATAAGAATTTATATTAAACTGGCAAGGTCTGTGTTTAATGATTTTTGTAGCATATCGGTGCCAAAAGCTTCAAATTTCTCTAGCGTCTTTGTTTAATTTCCACTCTTGGCTTTGGGCTTCCCTAAATACTATTCCTCAGATACTATCAGTCTTGCACCTCTTTTAGCTGTAACTCACTGTTATTCCACTGGAGCTCTGTTGGCATCATGATAAAAATGAGGGAGACGGAAGAGTTCTAAAATATCCTGATTAAATTTTAGTCCTTTAGTTGGCCAATATGTTGGAGACGGTGACCATTATGGGCGTTTCTCAACTTCATTTTTCCCCCTCCCTGTCCCCTACTCCCTTTTTTGTTGCAGCATGCCTAACAATCTATTTCCTTAAAGCCCTGACCCATGTGGCCTATTATTTATTTCCCTTCAGGTGAGACAGGAAGGCTGGAAGAGGCTGGACTGAGAG
The DNA here is from genome assembly GCF_001890085.2 of Hipposideros armiger. Taxonomy (NCBI): domain Eukaryota; kingdom Metazoa; phylum Chordata; class Mammalia; order Chiroptera; family Hipposideridae; genus Hipposideros; species Hipposideros armiger. Next base: position 628,824 of record NW_017732130.1, on the reverse strand, counting down.
GAATTCCCTTCCACCTGGGATAAGGCTCTTGGAGTCATTTTCCCTGGATAAAGGGGCATTATTATGGAGAAGACTCTGGATATAATTCACAATGGTCACTCTCTCCCTCCCCTAACGGAGCCAGGAGAGGGTCTTTCTGAAAACTTCATTGTGAAAACCTGGTACAGTTTTTCTGTAAAACCCCCCAATGTGTGATAAAACCCCCAAATGTGTGGGAATCTCTCCTAAGGCTCCCAGGTGTTTCCCAGTATCACTAGTTTCCACTTTCAACCTCCAGTCATTCATCAAAGTGTTTGAGTATCCCTACCAGTGCGCAGGGCAGCTGCTTCTCCTGGCAAGCAAATCTCAGTTGTGTTCATCTGCATGCACGTATCTCTGCAGTTGGTGGGGAGGCAGTTTGTCCTGGGACTTCAGTTCTCTCATGGGTCTGACAAAAATGATTGATTTTCCATTTGTCTAGTTTTTCCTTGTTGTAAGGATGAGAGTGACCAGGGTCTTTTCATGTCAGATCTAAAACCTGTTACTTTATGTATAAAACACATGTTTTTGTTTACATCTATGATAATCTTGACCTTTTCCTAATCCTCTTTTGTGCATTTCATTGTTGCTCAGACTTCCAAAAAACTGTCTAGATATAGTTTAAATGAACCTTTGGTGAGAGGATATTTTTTTCCCCAAAATGTCAGTGTGATTATCTAAGTTAAACATTAGTATTCCAATGTGAGCCATTCTAGACATGGTTTGATGAAATTAACTGAAGATGAGAACCACCAATGAAGAATTTAATCAAGATTAATACTTTCATTTTAAAAGGTTGATAAGGTGGGTGAGCACATTAATGGCTTCATCCATTAAATCCTTTGGTGCTAAGAATTGATGTCCTTCTCTTACTTAGGTAAAGAATTTTTATATCTTGGCAGAAACAAGATTATTTATAAATTGGAGTATAGTAGTAATTTTTCTCATTTGACAAGAGGCACAATTTTTGCCTCAAGCCCTTGTCTAGTAGCTCATTGTATACTGGCTGTTTCTAAATCAGTCAGTTTAATAGAGGTGGGGGAGAGATTAATTATCAGAGAGTGTACTTCACCTTAAAAACTAGATTTGCCAGTTAAAAACTGGTAAACATTGTTTAAACATGTTTAAATATTGTTTAAACATTGTTCAGTAAAAATAAAATGTCTTATAAAACATTATCGGCCGGCCGAGTGACGTGTTGGTTAAGAGCTGGCTTGGGACACCAGCTCTAAGCAGCAGGACCCCGGTTCGGATCCCACATGAGGGCCAGTGACACTGCCCTCTACAGCTAAGATCGTGAACAACAGCTCAACCTGGAGTTGGGCTGCCGTGAGTCGCTGGTGATGGCGTAGGCTGCAGCTCCTGCTGCAATGGGCTGCCATAAGCTACCTTGTGTAGCCAGCAGCCGGTGTGAGCTGCCAAGAGCCACCGTGAGTGGCCGTCCAGAGGCTGGCGACTGATCTGCCTCACCCAGGAAGAGCGCAATGATAATACCAACATGGACAGTGAAGTGACATCCTCTACAACTAGACTGAAGAACAAAAGGACAGCAACTTGTCTGTTCCCCTTCCCCTGATTCCCCAGCACTGTTCCCCTCCCCCAATTCCCCAATAAAAATCTAAAAAAAAACCCAAAAAACATTATCAAGTATACAATTCTTTTTTGTTAAATGTATATGTAATGCTAAATATGAATATTTTAAAAACTAGATATAACTAGATATAAAATATAAAACTAGATATAACTAGATATAAAACTAGATATAAAATATGGAACAATTACATGTGATTTTTTTCTTTTCTTTTATTGTGTTTACATTTTCTGAATTGTATATGATGAATAAATAATGCTTTTGTGACTAGAACACTGTGGAAGTTAAAAATACTAATTCATAAAATTTTAGGACTTGAATAGAATTGGGGGTTTATTTGTTAAGCCAGTTTCTAATTACTTCAGTCGAAGAAACGAGGCACTCAGAACAAACAATCTTTTTGAATCCTCTCCTTTCCCATTTCTGCCCATCAAAATAATAACCATTCTTAAACACCCAGCTCAAATATACATGGCTTTCACATTTCTGTTGTAGTATGTCTCATGTCTCTCACCAATTGTAAAGTTCTCCCAGTGTAACATTAATAATGTGGATGAGGAAGAAGGAGATAGGGATGCTGATAGCTTCTGCTTACCATTTATCAAGCACTTAGCTATGTATCTTATGTTATTTTAATTAACCTTCACAATACCTTTATGACATAAATATTACTACCATTTTGTAGATGAAGAAAAGGAAAATCAAACTGCTTAAGAAATTTTACAAATTTCCTTTGTCACTCAGGTTTTTACACAGGTACGTGTTTCTCCAAAACTTGACATACGGTAGGTACTCAGTAAACATATTTCGTAATTGAGCAATTTAGGAAACATTTGGTTTTCGGGGACCAGAGTTTCAGTATTTACAGTGCCCTGCTGATCCCTCCATGAATTAACAATTAAAAACCAGCATTTACCATAGCTAGTATTTGAAGTCCATATTCTCTAAGCAAATAGAATTGTTTTCCATCATGAAAAAATAATTCACCACTGCTGCCACCTAGCTTTATTGCTTTCTGTTGTCCTTCAAAATGGTTTTTATTTTTACTTTTTAAATTTTGTTTGTTTGAAGCATTATCACTTTTTTAAAAAAGACACCACCCTTTTGACTGTGCACTAACCTTTTACCTCCTAACTTAAATTTTATAACTAAGTAACAATAGCTTCCTTAGTTTGCACTTTCACAAAAATTATCACATTGAATAATCCCTTTGGAAAAAGATAGGACAGACATTACTTTCATTTTAAGGATGACAAGGCTAAGTCTCCAAAATGTTTGGTGATTTTCTTGGAGTCATACTGCTCTTAAACCAGAACTAGGACTCAAGGGGAGTTCTCCGACTCCAGATCTAGTGATCTTGTTTTCTTCCTCCCACATTATATGGCCTGATAATACAAAGCCACTCTCTTTGTCACACTTTTAATGACCCACTATAAATTCTGCTTTAGTTTGGAACTTTGTTTTACTGGACCTTTTTGATCTTTTAATTTTTTAGCTATGGTTCCAGTCAGAGTTCTTAATTAAATGCAACAGTAACTAACTCTACTGATTTAAACAGGAAAAGTATTTGATGAGAGGATATTGGATAGGTAAGGAAATCATGCAGAAGCAGGTTTAGGAACAGGTGTAAACAAGGGAGAGGGCAGCAGCCAAGTTATCTGCCAAAATCATGCTAGAAAACACAGGGTACCCCTGGACAGCAGATACCCTTTCTGGTGCCTCTGGCCATTCTGCCCCTATAAACTTGATGTTATTATCACAACTGCTATTTTCCACTACTAGACTGGTGTTCCATTGCCCTCACTTCTTTGTATCAGTATCTCCTGTTTCAAAGCTTTGGATGGGTATGTCTGATTGACTGACTATTGATCATGAGGTCATACTCTAGCTTCAGGGGAAGTCAGGAAACAAAATAAATATTTTTAGCCTCTATCATGGAAAGTGAGCTCTTTCTCCCTCCAAGATTCTTTAAGCATACATGTCACCAAACATAAAAAGAAGGTTAAAATAATTTTTTTTAAAAAATTAAAAGTCCCTCAGCATGACAAAAAAAAAATCACCAAATTCCAGTATTAATTCCAATTTAGTTTTGTATGTTCTTTCTTTGCAACAAGAAACATATTTAATTTACAACTATAACTCAATTGTCATTCAACTAATAATTATCTTTCTCTACAGCATTCTGAAGGGTCTAAGCTCATCATGTAAGTTTCATTTATCTTCTAAGAAATTCCTTTTTTGAAGTTATGCTCTAATATTTCTTTCAAATGAGTGACTTTCATCAGAGCCTGGCAGCATAAACTGGTGCTTTAAAAAATACTTTAAAAGCATGAAAAATATATTTGGCATCTTTCCACATCTTGGGATTTTAAGATATGTCAGATATGGACAATCACTATTAGGAGATCCAAGATAGCGGAATAGATAAACTCTGTGTTTGCCTCATCCCATGAACACATCAAAATTACAACTACATTATAGAACAATCAGCCTGGAGAACCAAGTCTAGATGAACAGAAGTTTTATAACTAAGGATATAAAGAAGCCACGCTGAAACTGGTAGGAGGGGCGGAGATGCGAAACCAGCTGGTCCCACTCCCACATGTGGCAGTTGAAAACTGGGAGAAATATCTCGGTCACAGAGGTTCCCCGCGAAGCAGCAAGGGGCCCCAGCCCCCCATACCAGGATCTCCAGCCCAGAGTACTGGTGCTGGGGAGAGAAGCCCCCACAACTTCTGGCTGTGAAAAACAGTGGGGATTCCAACTGTATGGGTGGGAGAGAAGACTGTGGGAAACAGACATTTCTGTAAAGGGCCCACACAGACACTCACCCTGGGCTCCAGCAGATGGACAGTGACTCTGGGGGCAGCAGAGACATATGGGAAAGACTGAGTTGTGTTACGTCGGGGGAGGACTAGAGGGACAGTTCCTATTTTTCCTGTGTGGGGACCTTCTCCTGGGCAGCTGTCAAGCAGTTGCCATCTTTCTTATGCTGAGCCCGCCCCCACAGGCCACATCTAAATCTGATTGACCTGATGAGCATTGCTGCTCCACCCTGCTGACTCAATGAGACCCTGCCTCACCCAATTTGCCTACTGCAGGAAGCTTTATCATCAGCTGAAACTTATGGGAGCCAGCAGGTGGTAGCAGGCCTCAGAGTATCCTAGCTTTCTGTGGAGCTACCCCAGACCTGGTACTCGTAGCATCCATCCTTGGTTCACAGCGTGGCCTCTCCCACGTGCCTCCAGGTACAGCGCAGGCACCAACCAAATACAAATCACTTTGTAGCTCCTAACAGGTACTCCCCAGACAGCCACAGGCAGGGGCTGACCTGGGCCTGCACAGGATCCCCTCCCAAGAGGCACCAGAACCAACATACTTGGAGATGGGCTTCAAACCACAGCGCAGCACCACCCAATTATCCCCAAAAGTGGCACGCACAAAGGGCAGTTTCAACAGGCACCAGAGCCTGCTGGGGTGAAACCCACTCTTTGGAGTAAGACAATAAGCTGTGGACATGGCCAAATACCACAGCCAGTCAGCCTGAGGGTCAGTACCAACCACTGACATGCCAACAATCAAGGCTCAACTATAACAGGGGGGCACACAGTACCCACACAAGGGACACTACTGAAGCACCTGGTTCAGGTGACCAGGGAGACTTTGCCACTGGGCCCCATAGGACCCCTTCTACTTAAGGCCACCAGACAAGACTGGGAGACATAGCAACCTACCAAACACATAGGAAACAAACACAGAGAGGCAGACAAAATAAGGAAACAAAAAAATATGCCCCAAATGAAAGAACAGGAGAAAACTCCAGAAAAAGGACTAAACAAAATGGAAGCAAGCAACCTATCAAATATAGAGTTCAAAACAATGGTTACAAGGAAGCTCAAGGAACTTAGTGAGAACTTCAACAAAGAGATTGCAAGCATAAAAAATGACATATGGCCGGCCGAGTGGCTCAGTTGTTTAAGACCTCGCTCAAGAGTGCAAGCTCTGAGCAACAAGGTTGCTGGTTTGATTCACGGCCCGAGCTGAGCTGCCAACAGGTGGCAGGATGGCAGCTTAAAAAAAGAAAAAAGAATAGTAATTTAAAAAATGACATAGAAACCATAAAATAAGAACCAGTCAGAAGTGAAGAATACAATAACTGAAATGAAGAATACACTAGAAAGAATCACTAGACTAGATAATGCAGTGATTCAGCTGGATTGAATCAGTGATGTGGAAGACAGGATAACAGAAAACACCCAATTTGAACAGCAAAAAGAAAAAAGAATCCAAAAAAATAAGGATAACTTAAGAGACCCCTGGGACAACACCAAGCATAACAACATTTGCATCATAGGGGTACCAGGAGAAGAAAAAACGTATTGGATTAAGAATCTATTTGAAGAAATAATGACTGAAAACTTTCCTAACCTGATGAAGGAAATAGACATACAAGCCCAGAGAATCCCAAAAAAGATTCACTCAAAGAGGCACAACAAGACACATCATAATTAAAATGGCAAAGGTTAAAGGCAAAGGGAGAATACTAAAAGCAGCAAGAGAGAAGCAGTTAGTTACCTACAAGGGAGCCTTCATAAGACTGTCAGCTGATTTCTCAACAGAAATTTTGCAGGCCAGAAGGGATAGGCACAAAATATTCAACGTAATGAAAAACAAGGACCTAAGACCAATGGTACTCTTCCCAGCAAAGACTATCATTTAAAATCAAAGGACTGGGGCTGGCCAAGTGGTGCGATGGTTAAGAACTCGCTTGGGATGCCAGAGGGCCCCGGTTCGGATCCCACTTATGAGGGCCAGTGACACTGCCCTCCACAGCTAAGATGCTGAACAACAGCTCAACCTGGAGCTGGGCTGCCGGGAGTTGCCGGCAACGGCGTAGGCTGCAGTCCCTGTGGCAGTGGGTTGCCATGGGCTACTGTGTGTAGCCAGCAGCTAGCGTGAGCGGCCAGCAGCCGCAGTGAGCGGCCGTCCAGAAGCCGGCGACTGATCTGCCTCGCCCGGGAAGAGCGCAATGATGGTGCCAACTTGGGCCAGTGAAGCAATGTCCTCCACAACTAGACTGAAGAACAAAAAACAACAGCAACTTGTCTGTTCCCCTTCCCCCAATTCCACAGCACTGTTCCCATCCCCCCAATTCCCCAATAAAAAATAAATAAATAAATAAAATTAAAAAATTTAAAAAAAATAAAATCAAAGGACTGATAAAAAGCTAAAGGACAGATAAGAAAAAGCTAAAGGAGTTCAATCACCACCAAACCAGTATTACAAGGAATCTTAGAAGGACTTCTTTAAGATGGAAAAAAAAATCAAAAATATGAATAATAAAATGGCTATAACTATATACCATATCTATCAACAATTACTTTCAATGTAAGTGGATTAAATGTTCCAACCAAAAACATAGGTTTGCTGAATGGATAAGAAAACAAGACCCTTACATATGCTGCCTACAAGAGACTCACTTCAGATTGAAAGACACACACAGATGGAAAGTAAAGGGATGGAAAAAGTTATTTCATGAAAATGAAAACAAGAAAAACTAGAGTAGCAATACTTATACCAGACAAAATAGACTTTAAAACAAAGGCTATAACAAGAGACAAAGAGGACCCAGTAATCCCACTTGTGGGTATTTATCTGAAAAATCCCAAACTACTTTGAGGGGAGATGTGCATCCATATGTTCATTACAGTATTGTTTACAATAGCCAAGGTGTGGAGGCAGCCCGGGGGTATCTGTCAATGGAAAAATGGATAAAGAGGAGGTGGTACATATACTCAGCCATGGCAGGAAATGGGTTCTTGCCATCTGAGGTGGCATGAGGGACCTGGAGGGTGTTGTGTTGAGTGGAGTATGTGAGACAGATGCACGTAACTTCACTTATATGTGAAATCTAAAGAACAAAATAAACAAAACAGAAACAGGCTTATAGATACAGAGAACATTTTGATGGTTGCCAGATGGAAGAGGTGTTGAGGGGGTGGATAAAAAAAGGGAAAGGATTAAGAAGTACAAATTGGTTGTTACAAAGTAGTCATGGGGATGTAGGGTACAGCATAAGGATTATAGTTAATAATACTGTAATAACTATTTATGGTGTCAGATGGGTACTAGATTTCTTAGGGTGATAGATGGGAGGGGGTTGGGGCAGGGTGTAAAAGGTGAAGGGATTAACAACAAATCGTTAAGATTCAAAATAATCATGGGGACGTAAATAAAGCAAAGGAAATATAGTCAATAATATGGTAATAACTATGTATAGTGCCAGGTAAACTAGTCAGGAGAATTACTTCTTAAATTATATAAATGTCTAACCATATGCTGTATATCTAAAATATAAAAAAATATTGAATGCCAAGTGTAACTGGAAAATTGAAAAAGGTGGGGGGAAAGGTGAAGGGCAATAAAAGGTCCAAATTTCCAGGTGTAAAACAAATAAGTCGTGGGGATATAATGTACAACATGGGGAATATAGTCAATAATATTATGATAGCGTGCTATGCTGTCAGATGGTTTCTGGGCTTATTATGGTGATCACTTCTTTAGATATATAAATGTTGCATAACTTGTATACAACTAAAACTAATATAATATTATATGCTCACTATATTTTTAATGAAAATCTTTTTATAAAAGATATAACGAATATGTACTGCTATTTTACTTTAGAAATCCAAATATTTCTTTTATAAACAACAATGTGTTTCTGAATCTGAATAATCCTTTCCTCGGCAGTATTTTTGAACAGTGGCTCCGAAGGCACCGACCTCTTCAAGAAGTTTATCCAGAAGCCAATGCACCCATTGGCCATAACCGGGAGTCCTACATGGTTCCTTTCATACCTCTCTACAGAAATGGTGATTTCTTTATTTCTTCCAGAGACCTGGGCTATGACTACAGTTACCTACAAGATTCAGGTAAAGTTCAATTTATTTTATATGAATTTCTGAATAAAGTGTGTGACCAATTTCTTTTGAGAGAATACAGAACCTTATGTTTTTATAACACTATCACCAAATCCTTTAAATTGGGAAAGTACATTGCAATTTACTAATCACTAATTTACTACATGAACCAAGTTGCAAGAATCTTTAAATTTATATTCATTCTGCTTAATATACATCTTGCACATGAAAACCACGGAAAAAGCACTAGAATTAAAATCGGGAGAAAACAAGGGGGGTTTCAGACATGAGTCTATCTGCTGTCTATTGTGTGACCTTGGGAAACTTTACTTCAATTCCCTGAATCTCAGTTTCTTAACCTGAAATTTGGGATCAGAACACCTCAGAGATGTTATGAAAATTAAATTAATGTGATGTGTTAAAAAGCCTAGGGCAGTGTGGCACAGATAAACATCCAGCAGTCTGGGAGTCATCTTTGGGAAATTCCTGCTGGATTACCAAGAAAAATTGTGGACATTTTAACTTTAAGCCCCAATAATAATAATAATAATAATAATAATAATAATAATAATAACAGCTATGACTATGATTAAGGTAGTGGTATTAAAATCTAGAATTGTAACTAGATCTTGGTTTTAAATAATCTTACTGAGTAGAAAGAACTATGTCAATAACTTCTTACTAAATGAGGAACAGTAATGTCTCCCCTAAACCAATATGTGGGGGAGTCAGATTTCGACACTAAGAAGTCCTCTTCACTGCACTACACTATGCTTTCCACTAACACAAAGAGGGGCAGCAACCAAATGTAGTAAAACAATATATGGCTTGTGGGTAAGAGGTATTCAGCAAGCATTGATGCTTCATTATACTCATTGATAATTCATGAAAACATAAACAGATAAATAAAACAAAATGAACAAATGAATGGCATTTACCAACTTGCTACCTCTTGTGGCAGACCTCACAGAGCTATAAATTCAATGTGGAAGTCAGGCAATTGTGCAAGAAAGAATGAAACAGAAGGCTGTGTTAAGTGTAGTTAAGCAAGTCTCAAATTTCACAGAGGAGAAAACGATGATTTCTGAATAGTTCATTCTGGATAGACAAGACAAGGTTTTGAAGGATGAGCAGCAAGGCAGAAGACAGATGAGGGCAGGGAATGTTAATCTAAACTAAAAGAATAACAAGTGAAATAGAGTTTTAAAGTGTAGAGTGTATTTATTGAATTTAAATTCTCCTATTTGAGTAGTATGAGCAATGGAAAATTACACTGAAGAGATAAATTTAGTCATTTCATAATAGCTAACACATATTGAGTATTTTTTATGCGCCAGGAACTCTTCTAGGTGTGCTGTTTGCATTATGCCCTTTAATCTTCATAACTACCATATGAAGTAGGTTCTATTAATTTTTTCCTTTTCATAGATGAGAAAGCAGAGGCTTAAAGAATACAAGTAACTTGTCCGAGGCCATCCAGCTAATACATGGCATAGGAAAACCATGATTTAGGGTAAATGAGAGAACCTGTATTTTATCCACCTTTTCCTGCCCTTTGGGGGTCCACTAATTGAACAGATATAGTTGACCTATTCTGCTTTATCTGAAGATCATAGCCAATGGAAGGAATACTAAAATGGCCGGCAGAGGAGATTAATTCTTTGAAAATATTAAGATTCCTGAGATCCGGGAATTTTGCAAAGGGTAGGTACATGATAAGGGGAGTGGCTTACTGTGCGTCAAAGAGAGACAGTCTCAAGTAACATATTTTCCCTTCTTTGTGAAAATATCCACAGGACATAAAGAAAGCATCATACTGATAACGGTTTTTCAAGTTCATCACTTAGGGTTTTATGATTTCCAGACTATGCCAGGCTTTTCCATTGGCTCATGCTTTTGGATATGCTGTTCTCTGGCTAAATTCTGATCTTATTTATTCATTTGTCAAACTCTCAGATATCAAATCATTTTATACACATACACAGTCATGTTTAATCACTCCTTTAATAGAGTTACATGGTAATTTTTCTAAGGATAAATCTTACCCCTCACCATCTTGGCTGTGAGCCCTACAAGATCAGCGTTGATATCTGGCAAGCTTTTCTAGTCAACTGGTATCTGGTATGGGGTGAAATCAGAGAATCAGTTTTAGGGCAAGTGATATTTATCATGAAGGGTGATATCACTTAACCAATATAAGTAAAGCTAATTAGAAAAATGTCAACCTTCTTAATATCCCAGGTCATTTGTAGATATGGATCTGTAACACATTTCAAGTCTTCTATCACCCTAGGTGTTTTCTTGGTGGTTTTATTGATTTATTTGTTCTTTCTACATATATATGTTTCACACTTACTTTGAAAAGGCATTGTCTTAGATACTACGGATATAGTGTCAAACAAAGCCTGTCTTCACAGAGCTTACATCCTAATGAAAGAGAAAAAACTTAACTATAATACTTACCTAACAATTCATTTATTTAGAGATGTGCCTATCTCTATGGATGAATGAAGTGGTATTTCAGAGGGTATCAGTATGATTGGAAGAATTCATTAGTTGATAAAGGGCTTTTGATTATGGATGCTGGCCATATTGTTAGAAAAATGGAAGCCATTAAAGAATTTTAAACAGGCCATGGTCAAATTTGAGTTTTCAAAAGATTATGTTGCTGCAACATGTAGAAAGTTTTGAGCAGTTACCAAACATATTTAGGGAGGCCAGTGAAAACACTATTATAAGTGTCCAGGGGAGAGATGAAGGCAGTTTGGGTTGCAGTGATGGTGACAGGAAGGGAGGCAGAAAGCACAAAAGAATTTGATATTATTTTGAAGAGAAAACTTCTCAAACTTGGAAAAAGATTTTTATATTAGGTGAGAAAGAAGGAGATATGAGAGATACCTTTAAGCTTTCTGGCCTGTGAAAATAATGAATGGTGATGCATTTCAGAGACAGTAACAATAGGAGCAGTGCCAGTCACAGAAGGAATCATCCTGGTTGTATCTGTTACACAGGGAAAGGGGTGATATGAGACATTAGGGTAAATATGTCTCTGGGGCAGCTGAATAGCCTTGAAACTCAGAAGAGATTCTGGCCAGCAGGCACTAATATGAGAGACATCAGATATAAATTGTTATTTTTTCACAATCCTACGTAGTAGTGATATCTACTCTGTTTTATAGATAACTAAATTGAGAACAGAAAGATGGTGACTAATTCTAAGTCACGAAGCTAGTAAGTAGCAAATATTGAATCACAAACTTATTATCTATTACTCCACAGAAGAGGGGGTTCTCTTTATTTCCCATGTGTCTCATATACATATTTCCACATGATTGTTCCTTCCCTAGTGTCCAAAGGGTAATTTTTACTGAAAGAGAACAAAAACCATTGGAGGAGTAAAGATAGAGGGTATTAAAAGAGTCACAGTAGGGTATTTATTACTTAAATATACTTAAAGGTATTTATTACTTATTTCTAGTTAAATCTTTAAAAATAAAGAAAATTATATTTATATGTGACCTCCGTATACTGCACATTTTATTAGACATTTTAGATGTACTCTATATCAAAGTCACTAATAGTGATACAAGCTAGGCTTCTGTAGTCACATTTTCAAAATAATTCTAAAATATATTAAAAACAATATCTTTTATGTTTGATGGAACAAAAATTTCACATTTTTAATTTACTTTGTGTATTTTAGCTTTATTAGTTTCCATTGCTTAGATTTAAATTACTATAATTCCAAGTTATACATTGTTTGTATTATAATTTATTTGATGATGTTTATCGTTTGCAAGTTATTGTCCCTGCCTGATGCAAAGAAACATTAAATTGCAGTACTCTTCAAATTATGCTTAATAAATTCTAAGGTGTTTAGAGGTACCTTAGTGACAGCTGACCAAAGGACAGTGCCAAGGAAGGAAGAAGACAGCAGGAGAAATGGACAGGGTTCTAGCCCTGTAGCCCCACTTAAGCCTTAGAAGCCCCACTTCATCTTCTTTGAATGAATATGGGGCTTTAATATAAAATTAGTTTTTAACAAATTCTCTGGATTGAATAAAAGAACATCCATGCTTTAATCATTCTGATCATTGTTGAGTTTATGGGGTCAAGTGAGACTCTCATTTTAAATTTTACTTCATGTTTCTACCTATTTTTTTCCAAGATATTTTATTAAATAAATATTCCTTTTTCTCCTTAGTTTATGGATCTCATTTTTACTATATATGAAGTTTACATATAATTGTAATTCCAGAATATCCTGATACTTTATCTTTTATTGTAGTAGACATATAATTCACTTTTTAAAATAATTAGGACTTTTTGAAGTACAAATAGCAGAAACTCCATGGGAATGAGATTAGATAAAAGGAGGATTTATTGGTTTACAAAATTCAAGGAACAGGATGACTCAAGCTGTGGGAAAAGCAGAAATGCAACTGAGATTGAGGGACAGCGGGGACTAAGTGCCCTAAGGACTGATATTCATTCATTCTCTCTCTCTCTCTCTCTCTCTCTCTCTCTCTCTCTCTCTCTCTCTCCCCCCCTCATTCTCTCTTTTTTCATTATTAGTTTTTATTTTTCTTTCTTTTTTTTAATTACAGTTTATTGGGGTTAAAATGGTTAGTAAAGTTACATAGGTTTCAGGTGTACAATTCTGTAATACATCATCTATATATGACATTGTGTGTTCACCACCCAGAGCCAGTTCTTCCATCACCATGTATTTGATCCCATTTACCCTCATCTCCCACCCCCTCCCCCCTTACCCTCTGGTAACCACGAAACTATTGTCTGTGCCTATGAGTTTTTGTTTCTTCATTTGTTTGTCTTGTTCCTTTGTTGCTTTCAGTTTTATATCCCACATATCAGTGAAATCATTTGGTTCTCAACTTCAATTATAGCTGACATTCAATATTATTTTATACTAGCATCAGGTGTACAACATAGTGGTTAGACATTTATATAATTTAAGAAGTGATCCCCCCTGACTAGTCTAGTACCCATTTGGCACTATACATAGTTATTATCATTTTATTGACTATATTCCCTATGCTGTACTTTACATCCTCATGACTATTTTATAACTACCAATTTGTACTTCTTAATCCCTTCAACTTTTTCACTCCGCCCCCCCAACCCCCCTCCCATCTGGTAACCATCACTTTTTTCTCTATGTGTATGAGTCTGTTTTTGTTTTGTTTGTGTGTTTGTTTTGTTCTTTATATTCCACATATAAGTGAAATCATATAGTATTTGTCTCTCTATGTATGACTTATTTCACTTAGTATAAGACCCTTTAAGTCCATCCATGGTGTTTGTTTGTGTTTTTTTTGGTTGAGTAATATTCCATTGTATTCATTCTCTGGCTCTTGTCTGTACTTTTTGGAGTGTGTTGACTTCATCCTGTCTTCTACATGTTGAGAAGTAAGGCTATCATCAGCTCCAGAGCTACCCAACTCTCATTTCGAACACAGTGAATTCTGAATAATGATTCTAGGAAAGGAAAGGGATCATAAAGGAAGATTACAGTTCCATCAACAAGGATGGAAAAGTAGGTATGGGGAGCAGATCTGGGTTCAAATATCCAAGGCTTAAGTAAATTATTATTCAAATAACAATTTTGGTATGTTGTTAAATATCAGCTTCATAATTTCAAGGACCAAAGCTGTTCCTTTCCTACAGTTGCATAAGGTTTAACTTAACCTGGACCACATGGTCCATGATGGCTCAGCACAACATTAACCACACTCCATCTAAGGAAAAAGCAAAAGGCACACCTTTTTATTTTTAAGGGAACTGCCCAAAAGTTGAATATTTTACTTTGCTTAAGACTTAAGTCATATAACCATAATTTTCTGTAATGTTAAGCCCTATATGCACTCTTGTTTCCATTATATTACAAAATGGATATAGAATACCTTAGAGTATCTTATAAATGGTGGTGGGTGCTTTAAAATCAAGCAAAAGGATACAATAAAATTATTAAGCTCAAGGGAAAAAAATGTAAGAAAGGAAATGTAATCATAGCATAACAATTGGTTCAACTGTCAATAATATCTAAATACTAAAAATAATGAAAATCCTAGCTGTGGATTTGACCCAAAATCATATTATTCTGAAAACAATGAAGAAAGAAAAGGGGAGTTGTAAGAGAGCTAAAATCATCATGTGTACTTGGAGAAACTTCCGAAATAAACTTGATAAATTAAGAGATAGTCATATTTGGTTGTTATTTAGAAATATGGAGGCAAATACCAGAATAAATAGCTTAAAAAGTCATAGTAGCTGACATGGGGGCAGACACTGTATAACTTACAGATCAGACATTATCTACAAACTTTAAAACATCCCAACAAGGTGGTATTGTTTTCCTATTTTCCCAATGAAGAAACTGAGGCTTAGAAATATTAGGTGCAACTTTTCCAAGCTCTTGCAGCCTGGTTAGTAGCAGAGCTGGCATTCAAACCCACGTGTGTGACTCCAACGTCCTACGCAAGGGTACTGATGATGATAAAGATGAGGACAACAACAACAATAGTAAAAACATTGGGGTGTCTTTCTGTTTCAGAGCCAGACTTTTTCCAAGACTACATTAAGCCCTACTTAGAACAAGCAAGTCGGATCTGGCCATGGCTCATTGGGGCAGCTCTGGTGGGGTCTGTCCTCACTGCTGTGCTAGGAGGCATTACGAGCCTGTTCTGTCGTCGTCGCAAGAGAAGAAAGCAGCTCCCTGAAGAAGAGCAGCCACTGCTCATGGAAAAGGAGGATTACCAAAGCTTGTTGTATCAGAGCCATTTATAAAAGGCTTTAGGCAACAGGGTAGGGCGAAAAGCCTGCCCTCCCTGTAACTCAAGTGATGTTTGAGTCTCCAGGGCATGTTCCAACAAAAATCCCTGGTAAGTGTCTGTGAAGACCGTTATCAGAATTGTAATCTAATACAAAGTACACCTCCNCCACCCACCCCCACCCCCAACTCAGGTAGACCGCACCTGTGCTTGCCTTGCTGTGTTTTGATCACTTTTTTGACAGTTTTCCTCAAGCCCATTTCCCAGGAAATTATGCCATTTGGTAACGAGTAATTGCTCCTTGTATCTGAATAAAAGTGCTCTTATAAAATGTGGCAATGTTTGACTTTTTCCTTCTGATCGTTTAATGACGTGTTTCTTTTTCATTATCCCCTTCCTTTGATTTTAATAAAATAGTAACAAATTTATACTAACTGACTCCTTTGAGTTTGATAGATCCATTTTTATTTTCCTTAGAAAGCATAATGTTTCCCTTCTATTTTACATTCCTGCTCCAAAATGTGTTATGGACATCAAATATAAAACAACCTTCAGTTCTTGATTATGCTTTTGAAGGTCACGGAACACAAGCGCCCTGCCCCTTACAACAAATCTGGCTAAGTGCCTGTCTTAAGATGTGTTCCTTAAACATGTTGACAATGACAATAATAATCCTATTAAGAGCTTTTTTATCTTCTAAGAAGAATTTTATTGTATTAGAGAATGTTTAAAATGCTACAAAACATTTGAAGGTTGAGAACAATTATGTGAATATCAGCTTGTCTGCAGTTCTAGTAAAATAACATTTCTATTTTTCTTGGCTAGTAAGACCTTAAATTAGGATGTCAAGCTAATCCTGCTCCTTGAACTTTTTGGGTCCAATTAAATTTCTAAAAATAGTCCAACGATGTAGTTATAATACATTGGTATTATAACTACACATAGCATAAAAGACCAGGACCAGTGAGTGGAAGTTAAAGGGGTCCAATAAAAGGAAAAACTAGCCAGTAGTCTGAGCTTTCCAAAGCCAAAATCGACATCCTTAGACAATAATAAGTGGTTACCACTGCAATTCTTCACACACAGGTTGGATGGTTAATTCAACCTGAATTCTACAAAGAGAATTTAAGTATGGAGTCTATAGTAGTATTTATTTAAATTGGCTCAGGACTAATAACTCCCCGTTCAGGAGCAAGGCCAAGCATACTCTGTAAAAAAAATCCCTGTCATTCTGCCACAGCATTCAGCTTCACCAGATTTCAGCTTCCACCCTCTCGCCCAAACTCATTTGCTGTCTTGGCTTCCTCAGTCTCTTCAGCTCCCTTATGCCTATTTTCTATGTGTCTGCTTAGCTTTCTCAAATACGTACTTCAGTTTGACTACTTGAGTTATATTTTCGGCATCATTTCTGAACACTGTCTTTTCACTCTTGATGCCATGCTTGAAAAACAGACAACCCAGGATCCCGGAAACCTGCCTGGGTCGGGTGCCTGAACCTCTCTATCTCTGCGAGGGAATTTAGGAGGCGGCCCACTGGCCTGGATAATACCTTTCAACTAAAATATTCTGCAGTCCCTGTAAGGTCTGAAGCATAGTGTTCTGATTGTTTATAAGTGCATTTAAAAATTGAGCCCTTCACAGCGCCTTTATCCAGAAAAGGCTGACCTAAAGTCAAGATTACATCATTTTAAATGGCCCCATTTCATCTAGTTCCAGTTTGGATTCCAAAGAAAAGCAAAAATCATCCTATTATACACCTTGGCCCTATGATTTTGACGATTTTCATCTATTGGGTCATCAGGAGAGTCGGGACAAATTTTTGCATTGAAAAACATAGAAAAATACGTCATGACTCTCCCGACGACCCAATAGAATAAATAGAAATTTACAATTATTGCTGAAGCAATGTCGCTCACTCTAAGAAATTACTATCAGCTAACAAACTCAGTTATAGACCAATATTCCTTTTCTCGCTCTCACTCGTTGTCAGGTTTATCATTTGCCAGCTTGTCTAATTCCTGATGCCCAGTGGAGGAAAGTCAGGGCAAGGGATGAGAAGCAACATACTTACTGACACAGTGGGAGGCTGTGGGGCTAGAGGACAAATCCTGGGGGTTACGGCCTCAACTTGGTGCATAACCAGAAAAAGAAGAAAAGGGTTTAAAGCAAATTAGCAATAGCATCTAAGCTGTGGATTCGGTTTAGTTGGAAATTGGAAGTAAAACAGAGAACAAGGAGTGGGAAAAGGAAGCCAGGTAACCGGTCTGCGGAAGGTTCTGGGGAAATAGTAACAGTGATTGTGGTTGCCTAGACTCTGATCCCAAAACACAAAACAATGACTGGCGTGCCGGGGCTCAGCTCGCGGCAGATGAGCGCAGGGTTCGGTGAGGCCGAAAAGGGAACAACGGAACCACAGATAGGGGGCTCATATCACTATAGACTCCACGAAGGCTGGTCAAGACACAAGAAGCAAACGTCCGTCAACACCCCAATAAGGGGTCTTCCTGCATGCACCACACAGTCTCACCGGCAGCACGGTGAGACACAGGAAGTAGAATCCGCAGGATCTGCACCATCTAAGCCACCCGCACTTGCCAACGCAGCCGCAGCAATTATATGCAAAACAATAGTAGCTAAAGGCCAACTGGTTACAGCTGATGGCCATCTAATAGCCGAGCCAGCACCTTTCCACGTGAGGCCGGGAGCCTGGAAACTGCTCTCCTGGCCCTTTCCCGAGAATGACTTATGTAGGTTTGATCTGAAGGCAAAATTTTGGCCCAGGTGGTATATTTAATCATTTTTTTTTACAAAGCATCTTGAATAAAAGTCCATCCAAGGAAATTTCATTGTCATTGACAGGGATCTGTAGAAAGCCATTCTTTTCTTTATCACAAGCCAATTACCTCCTTTATCACTGCACTTCAAGAAACAATTGCTGTCTCTGGAGGCTCAAGGTAAACAAACTACTTGTGTAGCAGCAGCACTTGTGATAAAACTACCACCACATTGATTCCATGGTTCTCTCAATAAGGTACCAAAATTACATGAACTGATATTTCAAGACACCTTGCAGTTTTATTAAATTCTCATCAGCATTGCATTCTGTGGCATAGTTTTATATAGTTTTATAAATCGATCCATTTTCGGCTATTTTTCAGTGCCACATTATAAGTCTGAATTTGTTACAGAGAAAGAAATAAGCAGCTGCCACTTTTTTGTTCCTCTGTGTTTTATTTTTTTTTAAGTATTTTTAGTACCCAAAGTTTCTAACAAGTAAAATATATGATTCTCCATCTGTAGAAATAAATATGTGATGGGTACAAGTCATTTCAGCCAGTGTATCTAGCAGGGTGACAACTCGCATTGATTGTGAATGTTTTAAAATAGCCTTTCCCTTGTTTATATGGGCTTTGATTTGTAAGAGCAGTTTTCTTTGTCACCATAAAAAGGGCCTCATTGGGGCCACCTACTGGGAGCCTGTGCTATTTTGGAGGGCATGCTAGTTTTAGAATAAAGTTCTTCTCCCCTTCTGATTAGACTCCACTGAACGCTGCTGAAATGCAAGTAAAAAGAGTTGTTTTTCTACAACTTTGTGTAGCTTATTTTCAAAAGCATTTGTTAGTTTGTACAATATAATGAAGGTAAAATTCCCTATGACAACCACTGGAGGCCTTAAGGACTTTCAAATCATTCAGCTATTTAAAACTTATATCAGAATAGCTTATCTTCTTTTAAATAGAAGCCTTATTAAAACTCTATATAGCCCATGTCTAATTGTTTTATGAGTTCTTTTCCTAATAGTAAGGTAAGAAATTATTCTTGTAAATTCATGTTAATCTACCAATTCTTATATGTTTCACAATCATAATCATAGTTTCTAATTTCTTCTTTAAAAATAAATAACAAAGATGTAACAATTTAGTGAGTAGTTACGGTTTTCCAAGAACTATGCTAAGCACTTCATATATATAAACTTATTTCATCTTCATGTTATCAGTATGAGAATAAGTATTATTTGTGTATTCATGTATTCAAATGAGACTGATTTTCATAGGAGATATAACTTGCCCAGATTTACATGTCTGTTCATTAGTTTAGGTAATTCAGCTGGGATTTGAATCCAGTTTCTCCTAAATGATTCATAATTATAAATTTCACTGTTGTTTATTACTTAATTTTATTGATGCATCATAACTAACCAGTTCCTTGCTACTAGACATTTAGGTTTTATCTAGCTTTTAAATTATCTTTAGTGCTATAAGGAATATCTTGGTACATCTGGCATCTGATTTCTCTTAAATTATTTTCTGGTAGTATGATTGCTGGGTCAAAGTATATGAATAATTTTATGGCTAGTTTCTAATGAACTGCCACAGTGCTTTTGAAAAGGGCTGCATGGATTTTAAAATGCAAAGAGAAAGAGTTTAAAAATAAGAGATCAAAAGGGATAAAAAAGAAAATGAAAAAATTAAGAAGTTAGAATGAAAAAGAGTTGCAATTCTCTTTGAGAGGAGCCGAAGACCCTCACTGGCACTTGAGGTAATGCTTCCTTTCATAAATATGTCTTTTTCAAATTATTACATTTAATGGGCATTTTTTCTCACTAAAATTTGTAGAAAACTCAGACTGAAGCCATCTTAGAAAGATAGGAAATAGCATGCATGTAAATTGGTCCCAAAATAAGATATTTTCAGAAATGTGTGTACCTTGGCCAGGTAGAGGTGTGTGTGTGTGTGTGTGTGTGTGTGTGTGTGTGTGTGTGTGTGTGTGTGCCTTAAGAATCATGTAGGAATAAAAACAGCAAAAGTAGAAATCCACCCTTGAGAATGAGCACAGGACATCACAATAGTCTGAATCAAAGCAGTCAGGTTCAGCTGTAACAGGGGTTGGGAGGGCTGGAACGGCTCTGAAAACCAAGCCCCAAGGCAGGTGTGAACACTTTGTTTTTGTTACTTTTTGAGCAAATACTACGCTCTGCCTGGGATTTGGTCAGTCTTCCTTATCAGATCATGTTATTTTCAAACACTCGTGGCAAGATAATTGTAAAGAGTAGATGCCTTTGCATGAATGTGTATGTGTGTGTGTGGACAGAAAGAGAGAATATACAGAAAGGCTGATTTTTTTTTCACCTTTCTCCAATATTGAAGAGAACTTTGTTGCTGATTGTATTACTTTTTATGGCCACTGCAGTAAGTTACCACAAACATAGTGCCATAAACAAAACAAATTTATCTTATAATTCAATAAATCAGAAGTCCAATAACGGCCTCACTGGGCTGAAATTGCGGTGGCATTAAGGCTGTGTTTTTTTTGTGGAGATTCTAGGGAAGAATTCCCTTACCTTTTGTAGTTTCTAGAGGCCATCTAGAGCAGGTCCTCGAATACCGTCGTTTCCTTTAACAGCGTTCCACTGTAACGTTGACGAGGAAAAAATATATGGGCTCCCAGTCAGTCCACTGTCCATGTGGAGAAGGCACATTCTCCCCACTTCTATGTGGGTTTCTCCAGACACTCCAGTTTCCGCCCACATCCCAAAGATGTGCCCGTGGGGTGAACTGCCGTGTGTACATTGTCCCAGTCTGAGTGAGTGTGGGTGTGGGTGCGCCCTGTGATGGAAGCGCGGCCTGTACAAGGTCAAAGCTCCGCCTTGCACCCTGAGCTGCTGGAATAGGTTCCTGACACCCACGTGACCTGGATCTAGAGTAAGTGGATTGGAAAAGAATTATCTTACTTTTTATAACTCTTTCTTAAATGTATGTATAGCTCATTTATTTCAATGTTTAACATTAGAAACGTTTTGGGGTCTTTAGAAGTTTGGTGATGTTTTCATGACCAGAAAAATGATGTAGGAACGAACTTAACTCTTTTTTTTTTTTTTAGCTGAGCCATCCTGCCACCTGTTGGCAGCTCAGTGGCAGCTCAGCTTGGGCTGTGAATTAAACCGGCAACCCTGTTGCTCAGAGCTCACACTCTTGACCAAGCTCTTAACCAAATGAGCCACTCGCCCAGCCCACTTAACTCTTGTTTACATCAATTAGCCTATGGTGAAATTGGTTTCCATACACAACCTTTCTCTTAAAGTTGCAGTTTCCAAGACTCTATCAAGAGTGTTAAGTGAGGCGTTAGTGAACGTTCTTTGGCTTGCGGCCTCCCTTTCATCTTCAAAGCCAGATAGTTGTGTCACTCTGGGCGTTCTTTTGTTGTAACAGCTCTCTCTCTGATTGACTACAGCTAGGGAAAGTATCAGCTTTCAAACATTTATGCATTAGTTTGGGCCAACCTGGTACACCTGGAGTCTCCATCTCAAAGTCCTTACCTTTAATCGTATCTGAGAAGCCCCTTTGCCATGTAAGGACATGGAGTCACAGGTTATGGGGATTAGGACAGGAACTTTTTTGGGGATAGGGGTTGGGGAGGAGGCTGATTTTGCCTACAATATTGACTTAAAATCTGACAAGGAAATTTGGCCAAGTGATAAATTACTCTTCATGTGAGGTTAACATGGCACGGACTGTGATGTTAAGTATGTTATAGATATGTGAAAACCTTTAACATATCTGGGATGTGAAGTTGGACTGTGAGTTTGATTCCTGGCTCAATCTCTCATTAGCTGTATGACCTTGTATGAATTATTTTACTCTTGGTGTCTCCGTTTTCTCATCTTTAAAACAAATAAAAATAGTACTTTCCTCAACATATTCTAAAGAATAAATGCAAAGCATTTATAATAGTGCACAAGTGCTCAGTATTAGTTAATAAATTTTCATAGAACAGGTTAACTTAGCATAAGTTAACTGTGTTAAAAAGAGATGAAAATATAACCACACATTTTGTTTTTGCAAAATAATTTTGCATATTAATAAAATATACTTATTTAATGAAATGATAAAATAAATATAAACACATACCTTTAACACAGAGAAACATTTGGGGCATAGAAATATTAATCATGCCAGTAATAGGCTCACAGTTCATAAACAAAAAGTGGCTATTAAGCCACCTTTCATAATGTGACACTGAGCTTGAAGCTAAGGAATATCCTAGGTCAACTGTCCTTAGCAGGAAAGACTTCTCTTTGAGTTGGAGAGTGATAGTTCACCTTTGATAGAAACACCTTTGGGTGTTTCATTAATTCAAGGAAAAAATATTTATAGGACAGCTAGTCTATGCTGGCTTGCATTAAACTAGTAATACACCTAAATGGAGAGCTAAAACTGGTGACAATAGTGACTTGGGGAAAATGCGCTCACAGAAACATCCTCAGCAGGAACTGAAAGCACAAGGATATGATATCTGCTAGTGGCTCTAGAAGACAATATTCTTAGATGCGGATGGTGAACACCCATTCGAACTTCCATAGCATGATAAATCATGATGAAAAGGGCATTCATGATAGACAATAGTGCAGTATTTTATAAAAATAGTTTAGTTCAGAACAATTCTTCGTAGAAAGCATTAGATGAAATCATGAGCTGGAATTAGGCATGCCCAGGGTCAGGGTTTTGGGGATACAGAGGTTCTGCCCTTAAAATGCAGGAAGAAATATAAGAAATACTTATAGCACAAGCTGTAAAAATATAATACATTTGGCTTAGGGTCATTAGTGGAAGCAGGATTTTTAACTTAAGCAGTATGACTAAAATTTTGGGAACTTCTCTCAAAAGGAATTTAAACTATTACCTTATATGATCAATTCTGGAATTCCGTGGGTCCAGAAAGACAATAATCTATGAAGTCAGTTAAAACAAACCACTAGCCTTCATCCTGACAGAACCTAAAAGGCTCCTTGATAAAGTACAATACTGAAAATATGGTACCTGATAAGGAATCAACTTAGCCATCACTATGTCAGGTATTGACCTAACTCATGTATAGCGATTCTTCTGCATTGAAATAAGCCAAATATTGGTTGGAAAACTGATCACTAGTAGTTTTCAAAAGTTTAATAAAGAACTGTTGATGGAGTAAATATTGCTTTTCCTCGGAATTTAACCTGTTCTATAGGATACAGTTGGAATTATGAGATTTGATGAGAAGAGATGGGATGGAGAATGCAGGAAGGATAACAAGGAGAAAAAAGGAATATCTTAGAACAGCTAATCCGACCAGCAGAGACCACATTCACCACAATTCATTTAAGGAAAAGATGAGAACAGGCAGGTTGGAGAAGAGGATGAATAGGAAATAAGAGAGAACCAGATGAGGAGTATTAGGGTATTGGGTGTTCTTTTTAATGATATTTAATGAAAGAGATCAAAGAATGTTTGAATCCTGCCCTGCCAACTACCTGTTTTGTATCAGGTACCCTTAATTTTGTGTGTGTCAGATATCATGTGAGATGTATATACTATAAACAATATGCAAAAAGGGGAGAAAAAGTGATAGTAGTACCTGAGCCAGTGTCTAACTCCAATTTGAGGTTGTCTGGTAAAGCTAGTTTGGTGCATTAGATTTAAGCAATAGTCCCAACTATTCACCTGTCGAGCCCTTAATTGTTAGGAAAGGATGACTCCAAATCTGGGGCATTTACTGCCCTTGGAGGAAAAAAAGCAGAGAGAAAAGACACACAATAAAGAAGACAGCAACCTGCTTTAAGGGTATAGCCATTTACACGGAATAAAGCAATGGAAGGGAGAGCTGAGAGGATGGGATAAGGTCATGCATCCACGTCCCTTCTAGGCACACAGAACAGGAGAACAAAGTATTAAGAAGCATGCAGGTTGTGTGAGGGTTGCCCAATATGACCTGGGTTTGGTGATCCTTTAGGGGGACTCCCTGGACTCAGTGTATAGTTGTATTCACAGCTAAGATTTATTACAGCAAAAGGATACAAAGAAAAATCAGCAAAGGGGAAAGGTGTGTGTGTGTGCGTGTGTGTGTGTGTGTGTGTGTGTGTGGTGAAGTCCAGAGGAAACCAAGAACTTCCAAGAGTCTTCTCTCAGTGGAGTCATATAAGATACACATAATTCCTCCAGCAATGAGTTCCAACAACCGTTGTGAAATGTTGTCTACAAGAGAAGCTCAATAGAGACTCAGTGTCCAAGGTTTTAATGGGTGTTGATAACATAGGCACGCTCTCTCTGCCTAGCCCTTATCAAAATTCCAGACTCCCAGAAAGAAAAGCAGGTATTCAATAGAATCCTTATTGCTTGCATAGAAGTTTAGTCACATTGAGCCACTCTTACCAGTTAGGGTGGTGGGAACCCTCCTGAATCTAAGTTCCCAGATACCAGCTAATGGCCAGCCTTGCAAGCAGCCCTTTCTAAGGATAGCAGGATAGCAGTCTCAGGCTTGGTGTGGTAACTTTTTTCTGAACACAAGTAGATGCACAATCTTTTATACACAATAGCCATACCTACTAATCAATGTGAGGCAATACAACTATTATACTCTATCCAACCAAATTAAAAGTATTCTCTCTTCTTGATGTGGAAGAAGGAAAAGAATGAAAAGAGAAGGCCAAAATGGAGCAGTATCTCCCTTCCCTACAGAAAAGCTAGTCCAAGTTAGTTTGAAGCCAGTAATAAGTGAGGAATAAAGACAAAAACTATGACAAGGCGTAGAATTTTCCTTTCCAGTCACCATACCCAGAAAAAAAAAGATACAATCAAACCTAGTTATTCATGGATTCCTTACTTGCAAATCATCTACTCTCTAAATTTTTATAATTCCCAAATCAATACTCGCTGCACGTTCATGGTTTATTTCCAGACATGCACAGAGCAGCAAAAAATTAGAGTCATGTGACCTCATGTCCCCAGCTCATGTCAAACAAGGGGTCACTCCGCCTTATTGTTCCAGCTCTCATACTGTAATCTAATATCCTTTTTGTGGTCTATTTAGTGCCACATGTTGGCATGTTTGTGTTTTTCGTAGGTGATTTCATTGTTTAAAATGCCCCCCGAGTGCAAGAAGGCTGTGATGTGTCTTATGGAGAGCATACGTGTGTTAGACAAGCTTCATTAGGGCAAGAGTTATAGTGCTGTTGGCTGTAAGTTCAACATTAATGATTCAACTATATATATTAAATAAGGTGCCTTTAAACAGAAACACACATAAACAAGGTTATGTACTGTTTGGTTAATCAAAGTATTGTGATCAGAGGCTCACGAGAACCTAATTGGGAGCAATGGCTGAGTATTCACTAGTTCAGTATGTGTGGCATCTTTATAGAATAAAACTACCAGAAACAAAGCAAGACTCATCTGTACCTGGAGCATCAGTTATGTAAATAAACCTTACATATAAGCCTACCATAAAGACACCTGTATTGTAGTGCGATGTATGTGATGGACAGCTATAGTGACCATGGGCATAGAGGGGCTGTGGCTGGGCAGAGCCAGTGCCTGGATGGCTCCCCTAATCCCTAAGACAAAGGGAAACTCGGAACCAAAGATGTTAGGTTAATTCAGGGGCTGAATGGGAAACAGACAGAAGCAGAGCCTGGGTTAATCCAAAGACCTAAACAAATAGGCTATGCTAAGTGTAGCATAGGACCTGGGGGTTCTCAGGTCTATAGCTGGGTTAGGAAACGACCGGGAAAAACAAAATGAAAACCATGCCTGAGAGTCCTGATAAACTGTTCCAGGTTATAGCTGTTTACTAGTCCTAGTACAGCTTCAGAGTATTGCTGTGGCTCCAAGGGCTCTGCCGCCTGCTGATCCAATTTGGAGCATCCTTCCTGTCACTGACAGATAAGAGTTAAGGGGGGTGGGGGGGGGGGGGGGGGGGGGGGGGCAACAGCTCCAAAAGACAAGGCTTAAGGAAGCCTACACAGTTGTAACACATTACTAGACATATTGTTTCCACCTGCTTTGGAAGACAAAAATGTGTCCCCCCCAGGTATCCCATTATAGATTAAAATAAATCATTAACCACTTCTCACCACCACCAGAAAAAAACCCCAAGGCAAATAGCTATTTGGCAATCTTAAAATCTGAATTTGTTTACTAATCAAAACCTCTCGACAAAATCTTTTGTCAGAACAAACCTGAAATTTAATTTCAGAAATCACCTTGTCAAAATGCATGGAAGGTGATTTTGAAACCTGTCACAATTAACAGTCACTGTAAGTCAAAAAGTGTTTTCCTCACAACACCTTGGGCCTATATAGGAAATGCAAAACCAAGTTTGGGATGTTTGTTTACATCTCCCAGTTGAGGACACATTTATCAGCAAGCTGCACACAGAACCTCTGCAATACAAGCCACTAAACAAGATTTCTTAGAGATTTCATTACCTAATAAAAAGTCTGATGAGAAACTTTTACTGTCAAACATGTTCATATTTTTGAGTTGTGGCAAACACATTCCTGACAGCAGGGTAATCAATATGAGTAAGGGAAGGCATTTGAGAGGAATTTCTTAATCTTCAGATTGAAATTTGCATTCAAGTCTCCTTGATTTGCTCACCCCAGAAAACAGTTTTTCCCAAATATCCTTTGTGTTCTTTCCTCACTGGCTGCTGTTAATGAGTATTTTTACAATACTAATGCTATTAAAGCAGGCACTCGTGACCCCACTGTGACACAACGCAAATAATGCTCACAGGGAATGCAAGCACATAACTGCTAATCCTGCCTTTTAAATGCATTTCAACTTGACCTATTGACAAGCCAATTACAGAATGCATGCCAGCTTGGCAAAAGAGAGGAGGCAAGACACCATATCAGGAAAACAGATTCTTTGAAAATAAATCACTTGAAGGACTGCAATGTGGTGGAAATTGATTGAGGACAATGCAGTACCACAGAGTGAACTAACCTGCTTACACCCTACAAACAAGTCACCACTTCTAAAAGCTCTAAAATTAAGCACTGTGGCATCTGATTTGACCCAGGGATGACTTGAAGATCGGAGAAAACAATACATAGTAATTTATTATAAAGAATATACATTTAGAAACATGGGTAGTATCATGTCTTTTACTGATACAAGTATCTTTTCATCCTGCTGATGCAAGAAGGCTTTCCAGTTTTGTATACCTTACTAGGTATGTCTTAGACCTGAAAGTGACCATAGTCAGGTATACAGAAGCATTTTTATTCACCTGTCCACTATCACATTGTAAGTTCACCACCAACACAGAAGCACAAAATAGAATGAATCTTAGGGAAAATTGTGGTCTGCATTTTTCTGATGGGGAAATCACACAGCTAGCTTTCAGATGGTACTAGAACACAGATCTCTAAGACAGAGCATATGGCAAACTCCTCATATCCCACCTATGTATATGTCAGACAAAACTGTGAGTTATTCTACAATTATTCTTTATTTTGTGTAATTCAGAGATGGTCACATATCAGGAAAAAATCAACAGTCTTTTAAGCAGGAGTTAATATATGGGTGTAAATATTTACAGTATATTCAATGTTTAGATAAATTTGAAACTAACGATCGAGTATAAAAATTCAACTTTAAACTTCATACTGAGCATATTACATTTTATTAATTGTGAAGAAAACATGTATAATTTGAATTCTTAAAACTGTACAAATATTCAATTTTTGATAGGCAGTTGTGAGATTTGAAAATAATACCCATAAAATCAAACCAAAATCCCAAATTCGGTGTATTAAATTTAGAGATTAGAATTCTATAATTCCAAATTATAAATCCTGCTGAAATGAAAGTTACAAGTGTTGAGATGCTTGTAATTAGACTACTTTCAAAGTTTTTCAAAGGAACATTTCTTAAATATTATTAGTTTAATATCTTCACATGTAAAACTAATGTGATCATTTGGTCTTCCATGAGGGTAAAAACACTAACCCATTCTCAAAATCCTGGAGAAATTTCTTGATTTTTATTGCCAGTGGTACACAATTAGTTTGCTATAAGAGGAATTTTAAGTATATTTGTCCAACCTTTATTTGTCACTTTTAAACACTAGGCCATGTTCCAAAACAATGAAGGTTTTCTACAAACATACTGAATGTAACTTTACAACAATATAATTACATATAAAAATTAATATGTCTTTTTCTAATTCTTTACAAGTATTGAATCTGAGTTAGTGCTTCCTCTCCAGCACTGTATACTCTTACTTCCCTTTAGCCAGACAAGAATTAAATGCCACACCTGGGTTGCTGAGCGGCTCACATGTTGATGGGAGGACTACACTTCTTTCACTTGTGATCCTTTAAATGCTTATTATGGAAGTTGGAATGTG
>NW_017732130.1:531890-600281 GCF_001890085.2 Hipposideros armiger | reverse complement strand
CACACACACACACACACACACACACACACACACACACACACACACACATTTAAATATAAATATCTACAAAATAATGTGGGTTTGATGAAAATATATAAAGTATCTTTGGCAGGAGTAAGAAAAAGGTACATTATTTTTTTCCATCTAGAAAACACGTAGCTACAATGCAGTGTAATTTTCTTTTATAGAATCATTTCTAGCTCTTAGATACAAGCCTTGGTTTTAACTTAATAGGATGTCTCATAAACAGCCGCTTTTTCCACCATCAAATCTTAAATAATCAATTATATAGCCCTCCAACAATTCCTAGCTCAATTGTCATAGATCAATACAGCTAGCTATCTCTACGCACATTGGGCCCGACCAAAATTAGTTGAGGAATTTGGAAGGCTATTTTACTGGACACAACAGGCAACTTTGCTTATCGGAATCTCACAACAGATTAGTGGTGCTGATTTGCCTGTGGGTTCTTCTCTACTTGCCCAGAAAGCACAGTGAAATACTAACTCTTTCAGTGACAATGAACTGTGACTCATAAAAGCCTGTGTTTTCACTTTCTTGGAACTATGTTTTCTTTTTACTGTGTTTTCAAAAAACCTACAGCAAGTTTGCTCAGAACATTTCTCTTTTTTCACCACTCATTCCCTCCTCTCCCCCACATTCTTGCCCCATTACATCCATGTAAGTTAGGCAGAGGCCAATATCATTCCCATTTTTATGTACATGGTCTTATACTTTTCAGGGGTAAAAGCTGCAAGTCTTCCAATTTCTACCCCAAGATCCCGTGCCCACCACACAATGGCGGTAGCTAGATACATGATGACACTTGGCACATGCTCAGGGTAGGACAGAACTGCCACCAATAATTCCCCCTTTTAAAAGGATTTATACTTTTCTGAACTCTGAATTTTAATCAAATTTTATGAAAAAGAGAAGAAAGTAAAGACAGTCTCCTGGTATGGCCATTTGGTAAGCAGATAATTGTCGCCTTTAAATGATGTGATGACACCTGGTGGGCACCCAGTTATGTGGATGAAGATGCCACGCTGACTCAAGAGCTGCTATTTTCCTGAACTGAAGGGTCCCTGGGAGTCTGGAGGATAAACTGTACAGCTCATCTAATCACAGAGCGTGGCGTGCAGCTCAGGGCACGGTCTAACACATGTGGTAAGTAATTTATATTCCTTTACGGCTCAGCTAGAGAGGAAAACCTAGAAGATTTAACTGCTTTCTCCCTAGCCAATGTGTTGGCTGCCATATATTTTTTAGCAGGCAAGCAAAGCTCCCATTTGATGCCTTGTGGCGATTTCTGACCACTAAGATGAAATACACAGTCATCCTAAATTGATAACGAGGCTCGAATGAATGTGCTGATATAGGTGAACAGATACACTGTTATGATAAAACAGAGAGAATATCTGTTTCTTAGTGTCTGCATTTTTAAGGCTTCATCCCCTGGGTGGAAGGATAAGAGCTGAAAAATACGACCTTGCAATGAAAGAATGTTAATGTGTGGCATATACATCTGAATCATTGGATGACAGCCTCCCCTTTCTTATTGCTACATATATTAGAGCATTTATCCAGTGCTGGTTCTCATCTAAAGGTCGGGGTTGTCTCTAGGTCAACTTGCAACTCATCAAAGCTCTAATTCTTAAATAAGATTATAATTCTGATCAAAGGAAAAGCTTCTGCTGTAATTCTAGTAGCAAAGAAAATGTGAAAGGATCCCTAAAAATAAACCAAATACCACATTATGTGACATTTTTCCAAACCAGAATAATAACCAGTTTTGCCACACATTTGAGCATGTATTAAGTTGTTATGGAAAGAAAAGCATTATCATGTCCTGATGTGTTAAATAATTTTTCTTTCTTTGCTTCCCTTTTTTTTCCCTCCTAGTTTTTCTCCTACGAGATATTTCTTGCCCTTACAGACTCTTAAATTGAAGCATAACACTGCAATAAGTTTACTAGTGATTTTGTATAATGTAAAATAAAAGAAGAAATCTACTTCTAGATTCTACAAACAATATAAAAATTTTAGAGAAGGGAAAATAAGAATTCTGTATATCCACTTTTAAAAAATCACTGATCTGTTGTAGCGCAGGACTTTGAATGATTCACATGGCCTTGTTTTCTCTTTTCTCTTATGGGCCCTTCTTTGCTAAGTATCAGAAGGCTTCTACCTCTTTTCTTAGGAAAATGTCATCTAGCCAGCATTTGCAACTCTGTCCTTTGAGAATATTACAAAATGGAATAAAGAAGTTGGGGTAATGGAGGGGAGATTTAGACAGAAGGAAGCCGTGAGTTCTTATTGTCTGTGGTGGTTAAAGTAAATACAGATCTCATTCTGCTTGATTTCATTTATTTCCTGTCTCACATATTTACAAAAAGGATGACTCTTTTCTCCTGAACAAGAAATATGTTATGGTCATGTGAGGAGAGAACCAAGTCATGTGTTTTAATAACAACATTTCCCTGTGTGGTTAGAAAGCTGGCAAAGTTATGGCTTTTGTCTATGAACCTAAACTTAAAATGATAATATTAGCATTTCCTAGAAACTATACTATTACATATTTCTAATACAGAGTATTGAAAAACATAATTCCTTTAGCACGATTGTCATATTTTAAAACTGATACCTGAAAATAGATTAGACTGGGCAAAATATATAAGACTAACAAATTTAGAATCAGAAGATATATAGAGAAGAAAAGTGTGATTTTCTGCTCTGAATCTGGAATTAATGCTCAGGACCTTATTTTCCACCGAGCACTAGAGTTTATAGGGAGAGTTAAACTAACAGTTCTAGATGTGTCTTACTGGATGTATATTTCATGGGGAGGTGGGAAGAGCCTTTCAGTAGCAGAGATTCGGGAAGCTGAGTTCCTGTTTTGGCTCTGCACTAACTCAATAAATGACTTGAAACAAGTTACCATCTTCCTTTGGGCCTTAGTGTCCTCAACTGTAAAGTTAACAGTACTCCTAACTTCAGTGTTTTATGTTTCTATAACATAACTGGATATGAAAGAGTCCTAGACAGCATAAGAAAAGGGAACTTAAATTTATCATAAGCAGCAATTAAAAATGTGTCTCATTGGTTTGTTTAGGACAATCACTGTTCAGTTGAGATAACCATCTTTAAAGAAAACACATTGTTTTTACCTAAAGTTTTTTTCTCTTTAATATAATGAACATTCTTTAGCATCAGCATTACCCAAGGTTGACAATGGCTGGTCCATTTGCTTCTAGCAAGCCTCGTTAAGAACGCCTTATAATTTAAATCCATTACCTGCTATGAATGCTCCAAGTAAACACTGATTTGGGGGTTTATAAATAATACAGGTACATGGATTAAATCAGTTCAGCCTATATTTTATCTACATTGCTTTTATTTCTTTGTTTTAAGTGCCTGTACTATCACAATCACCCAACTAGCATTTAAAGTCACTACATGACAAAACTATGAATCATTTCATTTTTAACCTGAATTAAACAAACGAAAATTAAGCCCCAAATTTATGTGCATGTGTGTGGGGGATGTGTGTGTATGATTCTGTATTTTCTTTTTTTATTGTTATTTATATATAAAACCATAGCCTTACTTTGTGTAAAGCAAGAGACCCAAGATTAAAAACCAATAGAAGAACCTATTGGAGTCTTTGTTTTGGGTTATCCAAAGAGAATTTTCTTTCCTTTGTCCACAGAGTTAATTTCTCAGTATAATCCTATAAAAAATGATAGTTTCTTCCAAATAATCAAAGAAAAGGAAGGTAGAATTAAAAATAAAAACTATAATGATTATCATTTTGTTCAGAGGTTCTTAAATAGGGGTCCTTGCTTTTGGAGATTGTTCATGGGCCCCCAAGGTTGTCTGTAATATTATGTACATATGTCATAATATTCTTTTTTAATCAGGTCCTCACAAAAAATACATTATCTAAAAAAGATTAATTAACTACTGCTCTAGTCCAAATGAGAAAACTTAATCCCAGAATGAGAAGCAATTAGCCATAGTCGTGCCATCAGCCAGGGACACTGATAGCCCCAGAAGGCTGCTCACTCTAGCGTGCACAAAGGTACACATTGTTTCTGAAACTTGTATTATCTGGAGAAGAAACTTTGCCTGCTTTATTTGTTGCAAGGTAAAGTAAGCTAATAGAGATTTCAAGGATACCATTTCAATTTTAACATTTATTGCCACTAAAATTATTGTTTTAAGATCTGGGTGACAAGAATTGGCTAGAAAGAATCCCTGAAACAAAACATAGCTCTCTTATGCATGCCTCATGAAACTGTAGTTTCATTCCTACCTACAGAAGCAAAAATTACCTGTGTTAACACTTAATGTTTGAACATCAACTGGAATTTAAAATATACAGAGGGCTCATCTAGAATAGCAGACCTACTTACTTGGAAAGATCACTCTTCTTTTGAAAAGTCTTCCACCTGTTTAACTGTAATTAAGTGTATTAATATAATCACTTGAATAAATTATAACCAATAAAGAGTCAGTATTGCACACGAAGCTTTTACTAAATTAAGTTTCTTTTTACTAGTTCTTTCTGTTATTTGTTCTCATGAAAATTCTTTTTAATTTAGATAGTGTTATCAAGATGTATTGGTTATTAAATATGCCTTCAGAGATAAAGCTGCAGGAACATTGCACATTTCCCATATCTTTTTCTGACTCAACTTCCTTCCACAGAGGGAAATTATAGAATTCCAAGGAGAGAAAGAAATATCTGTAAATAATATGTTTATCGGCATTCAATAGTTTAACATGCTTGATCACTATTGGTGAATCAGAGCAAAAAAGTGACAGTAGCATCTATCAAGTTATATCATGGAAAATCTTAACCAAAGTAAAATAAGTTATAGTGTTGATTTCAGCAATGTGCTATATTTGATAGCAATTGATAGATGTCTATTAAACAAAATCACTAAACTGTATAAAAAAAAAAAGCCTTAATTCTTAAGGTAGTAAAGTAGATTTTTCCTGGAGCCAAAACTATAAATGGCCAGGGAGAGTGAACTACTGATAGGATCATACAGAGTAATCCCAACAGTAACTTGAAACTCAATGATTCCCTACTGAGACCCAGAATATCAGAAGGTACAACAATAGTATTCTTGATTCTGAACTTAAATTTGAATAACTAATGAAGTATTTATCTTGTATAGAAAGTAAAATACAGGTTTCCTGTTAGGAATGTGATAGGAAAGCGGCTACAATGTCTCCAGCATAAACCAATGTGTGGCAAACGAGAGATCTTCTATCTATCTCAGTGGCTACTGACAAAGGCGATGCCTTTGGTCTCAAGTGCAAATTAAACAAAGTCCCTTAAGGAGGCTAAAAAGTAAGATAAATTATGCTGGGGAAAAAAGTAAATCAAAATAATAGAGATCACAATGCTGAAAAGGGGAAAAAGTTATTAGTCTATATATCCCTTTATAATTTATAGTAGTGATTGTTTCATTACTATGCAACAGTAATAGATTAAATAAATTGAGGGTGAAAATGACTGATTAAATCCTTGTGCCTAATGCATGCCAAGAGAGGGAAGATTTCCCTAGACAGAAGGGGGGAAAAAAAGAAAGAAATATATAAAAATAGATACGATATCAACATCTGTACAAGGTTCACTCAATATAAAGTCTACAGATATCAAGTATAGGTATTAGCATCGGTAATGAGGAAGATTAGATATCGACACTAATTACCCGTATCAATAGATTCCTGTGCTGTATCTTCAAACATCTAATATATTTGCCTAGAACTTTTCTAAATCAAAGCTACTCTGTTTATACTTATGTAGAAAATGTAATCTGAGTTTCAGTGAATTTTTAATTTTGTTCAATCTTGCATTTGTTCAACCAAAAACAATTTAAAGAGGACCCAGGCTATCAGCCTCACAGTAAGCCAGTGCCGCTCCTCACTGGGGAGTTCTTGAATCAGCCATAAAAATCAAGAGTGTGAATCTAATAGTTTTCTTTTTAATTCTAGCATTGAAAAATGAATCATCACAGCAAATATTCTTCAGGGCCTCTTTGGTTTCCAGATTAAACGTGTAATGTGACCTGTCATCTTGCCACATTCTCTGCATTTCCATTTTAAATAATCATAAATAAGAAAACCTTGCTACTCTTTGGCATGACACAGCTGTTTGATTCAGCTGAATTTCAAAGAGTCTTAGAAATTGCACTCATTCCTTCTTCAGAGTCCTGGTTCCTCTCAAAGATTTTCAGCTGAAAGATTCTTTATTATATTCAAATCTTGTCCCATATGAGTTGCTTCGGTTACTCAGTTTATGAAGAGTCTTAGAAATTGAACTGGGTCCGCAGCAAAAAACACCAACCGTTTTCCTGGGAAGGGAGAGGGAGGAAATAGAAAATCAGGTGGAAAATTTGGCAGAACGTGACAAGAAGTAGGCTTGATGAGCATGTGTACGTTATTAACAAAATTAATTTTTTGCTGCTTTGCAAATTAAAAATAAATTTTCCAGTTATTTCCAAATGTAAATGATCACCCAGAAGGTATTTTATTTACCTCATGCTTTTCAGTCTAGAATTCAAGGTAATTCAAACAATGTAGCTATGAGCACATATTTGCTTATTATCAGGTAGAGAGTAAGCAGTCTGCCTTAGCCTTTTCATTAAATGCCATTGGTGAGGATAGAAACTAAATCAAGAGCGGCAGTTCATAGATGTTCAGCCATAATAAATCATGTCAATCTTCTTTTATAGATGTTTTATATACATTTTTCCTAAAGATTTCATGGATTTTCATGGGCAGTGATGAATAGGAGCAGAGAAAGAAAAGCTATTACCAATTTGAAAGGATAATTTTAAGTGACTAATTTATATCTATTGATACATTGAAATAAAAAGCATTATTAATCTGGATACATTTCCTGTTTTATTTATGCTCTGCAATAATTGTAACAAATGCCAAGCAGGTTTTATTATTTGCTAACATAAAAATTTAGTAGATAAATTATACATATCCCTAACAACTAGACTAAATAAATCCCAGAAAATGACTAATATTTCACATTGATCTTCCTCCAAAGTTTGTTGACTTTCTTGAATTATTCCCAGGATATCAAAATGATTAACAATTCATATATATTAGACAAATACAGTATGTCCTTATTGTCTGAGAATAGTTGTTGCTGAAAGAAAAAAGTGAACCCATTTAAATGGGTACCAAAAATTTATAACAAATACTGAAAAATGGCTTTATTAAAGCTTTTCACCTTGAAAAATAAATCAAGGAACTATGAAAATAAAACTTTCACTTGCAGTCATGATGGAGTAATGGGAACTAGATTTACCCTCTGCATTAAAAAAAATGAGGAAAAAAATGATATATGAAACAAGTATTTTCAGATATTATACAACAGGCAGAAGAGGACAGTGATCCCTGAGAAACAGAAAAAAAACAAGGTGAGTTCAGTAACTGTCTCTGCTTATTGCCTAGATGCAAGCTACAGGCTGCAGCACAGAAAGGAGGAAACTCTGTATACCAAGATTAGTGGTCTCACTGAGTTGAGCAGACAATGGAATTCATGGAGGCCAAAGTAACTAGAATTTGTGGAGGAGATATGGAAGGAAAGAGAGATCCACTGAAAGAAGCTCTGGAGATCTGGAGAGGAGTATCCTTAAGTCATTGGCTGATTTACTCATGTGTGTGAAAAAAGACAGAAAAACAAAACCACAACAAAAAAACACATGAATCTCAGTACAGAATTACCAGGGAGCAGTAAGTCAAACAAAATCCATAGTGTACAAAAGGTTGTGAATGATTTATGTTCCCACAAGCCAGAATGGAAAGATCTGTATATAATACATGGCCAATAGGTAGTGTTCTAGAAAGGTATCTTATTTGCAGAAGGTAGGGTGGGTGTTGGTAAAATCAGCCTTTGATTGAAGGCTGCTCTAGACCTACACAACAAAGCTTAACAGTAAGCCTTGAAAAGATCTAACTAAACCCAAGTAACAAAATTTCAAGCCAGAAACAAATCTAACAATATTGAAAAGAATAAATCAAAATTTGGCATTTAACATATAAACTTCAAAATCTATAGCATTGAATTAAAAATTACCAGAAGTGTATAGAGCAAGAAATTACAACTTATAACTTACAACTTAGGAGTGTTATTGGCTGAATTGTGCCCCCCCCTTCATATGTTGAATCTCTAAACCCCAGTACCTCAGAATGTAGCTGTTATTTGGAGATAGGACCTTTCTAATGTGATTAAGTTCAAATGAGTCTGTTAGTGTAGACTCTATTATACCAATCTGACTAGTGTCTTTATAAGAGAAAATGTGGATATATAGAGACATGAGAGATGCACAAAACAAAACAAAACATGTGAAGAGGCAATAAAAGGATGATCACCTGTAAACCAAGGTGTGTGTGCACATGTGTGTATGTGTGTGTGTGTGTGTGTGTGTGTGTGTGTGGTGGGGAGCTCAGAGGAAATTAACCCTGCTGGCATCGTGTTCTTAAGACTTCCAGCCTCTAGAATTGTGAGAAAATAAATTTCTATTGTTTAATTCACTCAGTCTGGGGAATATTATTATGGAAGACCTAGCAAAGTAATATAAGAAGAAAGATCGGTCAGTAGAAAAAGGCCCAGGGTGACAGAAATGATGGAATAATCCCACATGGTCATTGAAATGGTAATGAGAAATATGCTTTATATGTTCAAAGGTAAGCATCAACATAATGGGAAGAGAAACAGAAGATTTTTTAAAGGCCTAAGTGGAAATTATCAACTAGTTTAACAAATATGTAACTGTAGTACCACCATGAGAGAAGAACAGAACGGAAAGAGAAAAACACATTTAAGAAACAATTGTCTCTTTTTTTCCAAATTTGACAAAACAAACACATAGACCCAAGAATCTAATTAACTCCAAGGAGAATACACACAAAACCACATAAGACAATTTATAGTAAAACTCTGAAAGCCAGTCACAAAGAGTAACACAAAATCAGCCAGAGGTGGGAAAGACACATTGCAAATAATAAACGAAGGATAAAAAGATGGACTTCTTGTCACACATTATGCAATTCAGAAGGCAACGAAGTGATATCTTCAAAATACTGGAAGGTTAAAAACAAAAATTAACTATTCTATAACAAGCAAATTCTATATCAAACAAAATAACTTTCAAAAATGAAGATAGAATATACAATTTTCAAACAAAAGATGAGAGAATTCATTGCCAGCAAACCAGCACTACACAGTGTGTTAAAGATAATTTTTCAGGAAGGAAAATGAAATCAGAGAGAAATACGGATCTACCCAAAAGGAGTGAAGAGCACCAAACTGATGAATCTGTGAATAAATATAACATACATTTTGTCTAACTTTTAATTTCTTTAAAATATAATTAATGTTGGGGCTGGCCGAGTGGCGCATTGGTTAAGAGATGGCTTGGGACGCCAGCTCTGAGCAGCAGGGGGTCAGATCCCACATGAGGGCCAGTGACACTGCCCTCTACAGCTAAGATGGTGAACAACAGCTCGACTTGGAGCTGGGCTGCCGTGAGTCACCGGCAATGGCGTAGGCTGCAGTGGGGCTGCAATGGGCTGCCGTAAGCTATCGTGTGTGGCTGGCAGCCATCGTGAGCAGCTGGCAGCTGGTGTGAGCTGCTAAGAGTTGCTGTGAGCGGCTGTCCAGAGGCCGGCGACCGATCTACCTCACCCGGGAAGAGCGCAATGATAATACCAACATGGGCCAGTGAAGCAACGTCCTCCACAACTAGACTGAAGAACAAAAGGACAGCAACTTGTCTGTTCCCCTTCTCCCAATTCCCAGTGCTGTTCTCCTCCCTCAATACCCCAATAAAATCTTTTTTAAAAATTATATATATATATATATATATATATATATGTAAAATTAATGTTTAAAACAAAAGCCATAACAATACATGATGGAGTTTCTAGCATATTTGGAAGAAAGATGAGTAAGAACAACAGCCAAAGAGGTGCACGGGGAATGAAAGTACATGAAGCAGTGTAACATTATTTGAAATATACTGTTATGAGCTAATGATGTACACTGTAAACTTGGAACCGTGTGTCTCTGATTTCAGCTTCATTGGAATCACCTGCGGGACTTCAAGACTACAGACCGATGAGCTCCATCCCTAGAGCTCTTGATTTAGCAGATCTTGGATAGAGTTCAAGGATTTTCTTTTCTAATAATTCCCCGGCGATGCTGGTCCAAGGAATACAGTTTGGGAAACAATGCCTTAAAAAAAAATCACTAAAAGCAAACAGAGAGATATGGCTTTCATGCCAATATAGGATAAACAAATGGAATCATAAAAAATACTCGGTCCACAAAAGGTAGAGAAAGGAAAGAAAAAAATAGAAAAGAAGGAACAAATGAAATAAATAGACAGCAACAGTAAACTGCTGGATTTAAACCCAACCAAAGAGAATTAAGAATACTCAATGAGGAAAAGTTAGTCTCTTAAATAAATGGTGTTGGAAAACTAGCTATGTACATACAAAAGAATGAAACTGGACCCCTGTCTTATACAACTCCCTGTGAAAAAAAACAACAAGATTTTTTTTATTTCATGTAATAATAAAATGCAATGTATTTTGAAAACCTCCAATATACATGAAACAAAAACTGATAGAACTATAAAAACAGATAAATCTAGAACTATAGTTAATGATTTCAACACCATCCTCTACCAGTAATTGATAGAATAGAAAATCAGTAAATATATTTAAACTTATCAAGCAATTGGAACTAATTGATACTTATTAGAGTGCTCTACCCAAAAGCAATAAAATACAAATTATTTTTGAGTTCACATGGAACATTCATCAAGACAGGCCATATTCTGGACAATAAAATAGGTCTTGATACATTCTAAAAAATTTAAATCACAAGGAGTATGTTTTCTTAACAAAACCCAATTTCACTAGAAATCACGATCAAAGAGATATCTTTAAAATTCTGATATTTGGAAATGAAACAACATACTTTTAAATAACCAATGGGTCAGAAAAGAAATCACATGAAAGTTAAAATATATTTTGAAAGGTATAAAAAATTAAAACAAAATACATCAAAATTTGTGGGATGTAGCTAAAGTGGTGTTTAAAGAAATATTTATAGTATTGAATACTTATATTGGAAAAGAAAAAAGTTCTGAAATCAATGACCTAAACTTCAACCTTAATAAACAAGTAAAAGAAGAGCTACTTAAACCCAAAGTGAGCAGAAAGAAGAAAATAATAAGTACGAAAATAAATTCTTATGCTTAATAAAATTTAGATTACTATTAAAAACTGAGTAGAAACAATGCATTACTTAAATGAATAAAACTGAACTATTGAGTTTATACCACATAAATATATACATACATACATAAATAAATACATATCCATACTGTGGTTTTCATTAAAATGAAAAGGAAAAGGAAATGAGTAATTTTGTCTGTTTGTATACATTCTCTGTCAACACTGCATTATGACAAGATACCATTATTTTCTTTCTTGTCTTTCATAGGATAATTATAGAGTTCATTTTCTTTCTAATTTTTCACATTTTTGAAGGCTTCTCTTAAATGCTTCAGAATAAAATCATTATTTTTAAAGCATTCACATGTCATTTCTTTTTTTACATTTTCTTTTTCAATTAAATAATTAAATAGTTTAACTTTAGGCAATCTTTTTGTAATCTGAGGAGTTCCCAATGTCACTTTCACTTAATGAAATCCTAAAACTTTTTAAAGATCTACAATTAATCATTAAAATCATTTGCACTAAATTTACATTAGGCGGCTGCAATCCAACAATTATCAGATTTACCTACAAAAACTTTGTTGAGGTGGGTAGAGATA
The DNA here is from genome assembly GCF_001890085.2 of Hipposideros armiger. Lineage (NCBI taxonomy): Eukaryota > Metazoa > Chordata > Mammalia > Chiroptera > Hipposideridae > Hipposideros > Hipposideros armiger. The sequence goes on along the minus strand of NW_017732130.1, from coordinate 588,399 downwards.
GACTTAGATGCTAAGCAGAGAATGTGTTTGGGGACAGACGGAACTAGTTTCATATAAGTCCGATATATTTGTGTATGTTTTCCCTTTATACCAATATTTGCTTTCCATGCATATTTGTAAGTGTTGGAATCTTATATGATGAGAGCTTATTCACTCCCTGGAAATTATTCACTCCTTGTAGATATACAGAAAATTTGAATGATGAACCACAGACACTGGAGAAAATGTGAGAGACCAAACCTAACTATTCTTAATTTGTACTATTTTTATTTTTATTTTTATTTTTTTTAATATGTGCTTCTTTTATTTTTTTTATTTAAAAAAAAAATTTTTTAAAGGTTTTTATTGGGGACTTGCGGGGATGGGAACAGTGCTGGGGAATTGGGTGGAGGGCAGTGTCACTGGCCCTCATATGTGGGATCCGAACCGGGGCCCTCTGGCGTCCCAAGCCAATTCTTAACCATCGCGCCACTCGGCCGTCCAGTTCGTACTATTTTTAAAACACCATCAGGCAGCATAACATAGATACAATCTCAGACACTTCCCCCAACCCCGGAGTAGTAATTTTCTGCTCCAAAGTCTACATTAAGTTAACCCTTTACTTCTCCCTTTGCATAATACATAAGTTCAACTAACTGATGATTGATGTGCATTTTATTATAAATAATAAGAAACTGGATTTTGGTTAGGTGTAATACACAATTGTCTGACAGGTTGTTAAATACTAAATGGCTTATAAAGTAAATATACAATATCGTTTTATGTTTTTGAAAAATTAGTTGTTGACACTTTCAGTATATTACAATTAACATTTTGCTGCAATATCCATAGTGAATATGATGGTTTCTTGCAACGCCTCACTGACGCCAAGAGGGCCATGGTAAAATAAGATTGACACTTTCTTTCTCTTTGGGAAAATGCTCTGCTGTAAAGCACATTAAACTTTACAGTCAGAGGATATGGGTTCATGTCTGAATTCTGACTCATTAACCATAGCTTTAGACGAATCATTACCTTTTGGGGTCATAGCTTCTTCGTTTGTAAAATAACGATGAAAGCAAGGTGACTTCAAAAGCTCCTTCACTTTCCTTAATCATGTAATACCTTCACATAATTCATTTTCTGAATTTAAAAAAAGCCATGCAAGGAAGGAACCGCTCTCATACACAAATGCAAAGTAAATTGGGTATAAAATTAATTCAGCCTTTTGGATGTGGTAGGACAGTATCTAAATGTGCATACCCTTTGATCCGGCAATTCTAGTTCAAGGATGCTAACCTACTGCAATATTCTTACAAGAGCATGAAAAGATATGTGCAAAGACAATTACTGTAGCACTGTTTGTAACAGTAAAGGACTGGAGGCAACTTAAATATCCATAAGCAGGATAGTGATGGTCATGTTATCCATAGTCTAGAAAAATGCTGAGGTAGAATTTGATGAAATTATTTATGAGCAATCTATAATATATCTGAAAAAGACTAAATTGAAGAATTATATATTATAGATTCATTCAATTTTTGTTAAAAATTAAATTTTATATTTTTACTATATATATTTTAAAGATGTACCTACATATATGTACATATGCTTATGTACTTATACTTATATAAATGTGTGTGACTTATATATGCATTCATAGTATACGCGTATATACCGGGGTGCCAAAAAATGTATACAAGTGGACACTGGTTAACATTGCTCAAGCAGTAGTTCGCCATAATCAGAAGTGTCTGGATGCTGATGGTAACCACTTTGAGCACCTCTTGCAATTGCAGAAGTCAAATGTGACTTGTATTCATTTTCTGTTATTGGTATACATTGAGTATTACAATTAATACAGTGTTTTCCTTTCTTAAAATGCGTAAACATTTTTTGGCACCCTCTGTATACTTATATATGTATATATATTTCTATAAGTATACAGAGGGTGCCAAAAAATTGTATACACATTTTATATGTATATGTACTTATATATGTATATATCCTTTTGTAAGTGTGTGTGCAAGAAGTGCTTAATCCAATTTAAATTTGGATTCTATATAGTTTATTAAACTAATACCTACTGGTTTACTAAATAATCACTACCTGAAAATTAAATTGCAGCCCAACATAGAGCATTAAAAATGATTTAATTCATATGCCTCTTCTCTATTCTTAGCTCTGTATATTCTTTATGTAACTCATGTGCATGAGGTTAACCAAAATTTTACATATAAAATTAAGACTTCTATTTAAATGGTGCCTTTTTTTTTTTTTACGGTTAATGAACCCTTAAGATGTTGATCCATTCCTTTCCAAACTGTGCTACATAAAAATCCTTTAAAAAATAATGTATTTTAGGTGCCTGCCCAGAGCAACACAAAGTGAAGTGTTGTACAAAATGTCAACAGCAGGTGGTGTACATTTGCTCGTTTTAAACCAGCTTTGATGTTGAAAGAAAATGAACAGCCAAATAGTCACAGAAAAATCCCTCTAAATCATGAACAGTATAACAAATAAAAATTCTTAAGAAATAACCAAAGAAACCAATAATCCCAGTTTAATTTCCTGTAAATGATCCTCTACTGTTTTGGGATTTGATTTCAGAGTGGAGCAAAACAACAAAGAAACCAAAAGTATCAAAGTTTTCAGCACTATACTATGAGAACTAAAAAAAGAATGCTTGTCAGAGGTCAGTTAAATGTCATTAAAGAGGACTGAGTCTGTGGTGCATCACAAGACCCAGATCAGTATGACAAGATTATCACATCAAAGGTGGCTGATATTGGAGAAAGATGGGAAAGGAATAGAACTGAAACTGGGTTTATTTTCTTTTTGTTTTTCATTCTATAGCTCAACCTTTAACTAGAACCTTGAATATTACTAAGGATCTCTGCCTTCTAAATAGTGCTTCCTTCTTCAACCTCAAACTACTTCTTCAAGGAAAGGGAAATACAGAAGTGGTTTCAAACATGGCAGCAATTTGAATTTCTTGGGTACATTTTTTTCAAATTTGATTCTGGGGCTCCGTACCATAATTCCTAAAACAGTATCTCTGAAGATGAAGCCATGATGAATCAGTGATTCTTTCAATACGTCATATTCACCCATGAATTCATGAGTTGGGGCTTTTCAAAAAACTCTCTAGTAAGCTGCCTCATTCATTTACAATGGAATATCCTTTTTATATTTACCAAAATATATTTTTTTAAATTATGAATTGATCAACTATGTACTAATAATTGTAATGATAACTCAACCCAGAAGAAAAAAATTAACACTGGAGCCTTAGGGTCACAGGAAATTTTTAAAATTAAATCAATTTACGTATATTCTTATTGCAAAAATATGGTTAGCAATGAAAATATGATTTGTTCAAATATAAAAATATATTGAATTTTGATAAAATATTGCAGGTTAATAAGGATAGAAATATAAGTTCAAGTAGAAATACAAGTACAAGTAGAAAATACAAGTTCAATTATGTATAATTTCCAACTGCTAATGAAAGCTTGTTTGTGTATTTACAATATATGAGGTTGGTATCAAGAAACCATGATATTTAGATCTCAGTAAATATGTTTAGAATAGTTACATTAATTTTAAAATGTCAACACCTGCAATATGTCAACATCTACAATATAAAATGTCAACATCTGCAAAGTCTGCACATTACAGACTTTACAACCATTTAACCTTATGACGAAACTATTTCCATGCTAACTTTAAGATGTGTGAGCGGGTATATGGTTTCAAATGCTTTTACATTTTTGTAGACGATTGCTCTACGCTGTGATAAGCTTACAGAAGACAAATGGGCTATCTACTCTGTGCCCTAAAGAATGCTTTTTTTCAGTAGTAATCTTTTCAGATTATAGATACATAGTCCAGAATGCTAAGGTTCTTCATAGAAATGTAGCTTCCAAGAAAAAAAAAATCATGTTTAGAAATATTCCTGGCTTCAAGACTGCATATTACAACTAAGAGATTTAAAAAATGTGTTCGTTCTGGTAAAAATGTTCAAAAATCTGATTTTTAAATGCATGTATTGTTAGAACTATTTGTAGAGCTCCCTTGTTTGCCAACATGATTTTGAAAAACTTTTCCAGTGATCACCTGATATATGCTGTGGGAATGAATACCCATTCTAGTATGTGTCTATGCAAATTTAAAAGTAGAGAGGACAGTCTAGTTCATAAATAATTCATATACTATTTCTAAGCCAAATTTTAATTATTTGGCATGACAGATAGGTGAGGTGCTCCCTGCCTTGCTCTTTCCTTTGACAGTGATAATTGAGTGCTTAAGTGATCCTGTAATTTGTAAACCCATTACTAATTCATCTTTTAAAACTTTATGTAATGACTTGGGGATATTTTATTTGATCATTAGCCACATGTCAAATTTTCTGAGGAATAGTACGTACCCTCTGTTACATTTTGCTATTTCATCAAACAGAAGTTTCCACCGAGGACGTCCAATAAAAAGTCTTGAATTCAGTGCTTGATATTTTTCTCCAATTATCTTCTGCCAAAAAGAAAGCACTATATTTTATATGATGCAGAGTTGGCAAATAACCCATTTCTCTAACATTATTTCTGCTGATGGTGTGGCTTCCTACCAAATTGCTGTGATATAAAGAATATAAGTATCAAATGGCAACCTATTAAGTACAGTCATTTAGAACATCATTTCCTTCCTCTTTTCTTTTAAAACCCATTATGTTCTTGAATACCATTATTATAAATGGCTGATTTCCCTGGATTTTAGTTTGTTGCTTCATTTTTAAACAACTGCAATGTTAAAGGACGCATTCTAATTGCCTACTCTCAAAAAAAAAGGCCAAAGCATAAACTTTATTGAAGTGTTTTTGCACTGCAAATACATTTGTCATATTTGACACATTATAGGAGTAAAATTCTACAAACTGTCATCATAAATTTGGGGAAATGATCCTAGACAAGACAGCCTAAGACAGCAGAGTTCCAAATTTTGGGACTATCAACAAATATCTTCTAATGAACTGCTGTTTGCAATTAACAGAATATGAGATCTGAATCAGTGGTGGACAGTGAAGTGAGAAAAGAGGCCAACGTATCTGAGTCCCAGGCAGACACACTGAGAACCACGTATAATTTATGCTCTGTACCTTAATTACAGCTATACCATGGGGATAACGTTACTTACTGACTTGTTTCATGAGAGTAGTAAAATGAAATATTTTTTACAGACCAAGTAGGGTAGAATGCTGACTAGAATAAATAGGGTTTCATTAGTTTTGAAGTAACTGACAAGCGTTCATATTTTGAAAATGTATGATAGAAAAGACTACAGTAAAACACGGGCAAACATTCATGACCAGGTTTCATACACCTATGCAGCTCTTCAGTGTTGTCTGTAAACATCAGTTTCTTCTTCTGTAATATGGGGATAGCAATATCCTCTGCCTCTTGAATGTTGGAATCACATGATATAATGTATATGATTGTTTATAGCACAGTGTCTAGCACAGTAAGTAAATAATGTGTGATGACTGTTAGTTATTTTATTTAGTTTCCCTTAAAGGGAAACCACCTTAATTGTGTAGGGCCTTATCTTCTCTCTGCATATAAAACCTCCCCTCAATGAACACAGTCAGAAGACTGTCCACTTAGGGTCTGATCTCTGGAAGTAAAAAACTTGAGATCACAGAGTGAAGAGGAGAGAGATGAACTCAAAAGGACTGCCCCAGCTCCCTGTAAGGAGGGCAAAAGAAAGGCCTAATACACTTGACTTGAAGGACAAGCCATGAGTTTTCTGGACACTTTCCAAGAAGGCTTTTCTTCAAACCACCTGCAGAAATTTTCTTCCAGCAAAGCCCCCACAGTAAATCTTTTATAATATTATCGAGAGGTCGTTTAATTTACAATAATGCCCAGCCACATACCTGTATCCCATCTGTTTGACTGAGGTACAGCTGGATGTTGACATAGTCAGGTCTGTTCTCTTGCCAAAACTGGGAGGACATAAAAGTAAACAGACATTAAAATGCTTTCTGTATATTCAGACTTTCTCCTATCCTAACATATATGATTCTAGAATTTGTAAGATGTATCTTGTCTAATCATAGTCAACATCTACAAGCAAATGTATAGCCATACATAAATACATATCTCTGTGCATATACATGCCAGGTTCTAACATTAATAACCTGCCACCTACTGGTATCATCAGGTATGATGGTTGTAGTGAAAGGGAATCATTACCTGTTATCTTTAAAAATACAAAACTGAGCATGCTAAATACTACAGTAATATTCCTTTCCATTTTCCCCACATATTTTTTTATTTTATTCCCTAAAAGTCTCCAATTTTTACCCAAGAGTTCACTCATAAAGAAACATGATTTTCTTATTTAAAAAAGTCATTAGTGATATATGATATGCATGCTAGGAATGCATGCTGTTCAAGGTCTTCTGATTAGGTAGGGTTTCATCACTCCTCTGGGACCACCTGGCAGGTAACTGAGGGACTTGTTTCTATTGCCATTCCTACCTCCCTGGAGACTTCTGGGAATTTACTCAACTTAATCTATGTGTCAGTTTCTTCATCAGGACACAATGTATACAAATGTATGAGGCAGAAAATATACCTGCCAAAATAAAAGAGTCTGGAAAAAATCCTGAACATTTTTATAGCTTGAAAAAATAAACTAAGAAGAATATCCTCTGAAGGAAAATAAATTCAAAAGGGGGTAAAGGGTTTTGGTTGTCCCCACATGCTTCTCTTTTCAAAAGACAAAAATGAATCTACTAATGACTCGCCTTGCTCTGACTAAATCTTGATCTGAAATTTATATTAAGAAAAATATTATTCTTAGGGCCTCCTTTCACCACCCTGGAACAAGGAAAAGCTAAAAGATAAGGGAACAGCATCAAGAGTAGAAAAAGAAACCAAACACAGCAGCCACGGTGTGCTCTGTGGAGACTAGACCTGAGTGTCTGATGTGTGGACCCTGAGGAAAGGCTTAGCAGACACCAGCACATCTTCAACAGCCGAACTACTTCTCGAGCATAGATAGGCTTAGTGAGTTTCCTTAAGATGGTAAGGCTTTGCTGGGCATTATTACAGCAAAAGGATCAGTTGATTTGAAGGACTGTTTCTATTGTATGTAGTGTGAAAGTAATGATTTTTTAAAATGTGATATAGTGGAACTCAAAGTAGAAGTTTTAGGAATGCAAAAGAATTCATTTTGCAAATAGGGAGTGATGAAGTAGGGTTTCATCACCCCTCTGGGACCCCTAAAATGGTAAGGGCACTTCATAGGTAACTAAGAGACTGGTTTTTATTGCCATGCCAACCTGGCTGGAGACTTTAGGAAGTTATTCAACTTAATCTATGCCTCAGTGTCTTCATCAGGACAATGATAGGGTCGAATGACACTATCTCACAGGTCCTTTCCAGATCTAAAATTACACATTTTTTGACAGGTGACAACTCTGAATTATAAAATCCCAATAAAAATGCATTTTACTTTTAAAATGATGAGGGATGGTTCTCAGCACCCATAATAGTCTAAAGATATAATAATTAATTATATCACATCCAGTAACTGCCTCAAGTTATAACCAAATGCTCAATTCATTTGGAGGCCCTTGCTGAATTGAATCAGGGCTTAGGAATTTTAATTGGAAAGAAACTGAGGAATTTCCAGGTAGGTATCAGTAATGAACAGCAGCTCACAGACAAATGGCTGGTTTTGATTTTTGCCTTAAATCTCTGTATCCCTCACTGAAGACAAGTAATAATATCTACTAAATAAACAATGTTTTCCAAGTCCAGGGAGCAGTGAAAAAACAAATATATGGATCAACCCAATTTTACAAATAGATTAAGATTGTAGGATCGTGCACAAGGATTAAGTTTTTCATTTTTATTTCTCCTATCACTCTTCCTTATTTTTCTTACAAATAAAAAACAACGGGATGTTGGTTCTCAAAGGAATTTTACAGATCACTAATAGGAGTGATAGCAATCATTTATTAAATACGTTCAGTATGATAGATACTTTAGATGTTAAAGCTAAATCTCACATCAGGCTATAATTGCTGTTATCCTCATTTACAAATTGAAAGTGTAAATAGGGTTCATAGAGGTTAAATGATTTATCCAAAGCCTTAAAGTCAGTATGAGCTAGAGCCACTGTTCCACTATAAGTGACAGACTCCAAATGCCTGATGTAGCCCTGGTCTCTCTGTTTTATTTTTCCAATGTGTCCTGCAGAGGCAAAGGGACTTGAAGCAAGTCATGTACTTAGTTATTGGCAGAGTGGTACCAGATCACCTTATATCTGGCCTTGCACTCTGTACTTAACTCACCAGGTTGGACAACCTGGCCAAGCAAGGTCTGCCTAATGTGACAATTTTGTCATCATTTCAGATAGTCTGTCACACCAAGGCAGAAGGACAAGGGCAGCTAGATAGTTCTGTTCTAGGCATTCTAGAATGAAGTGAAAGAACTCACAATTGCAACAAGATTAAAAGACCATATTTTAATTTGGTTTTCAAAAACACTTCCATCTACCCTCACTGGTAACACAGTTGCAAACACAGAAAAATAATAAAAGCCTTTTCTTTTTAACATCAACCTCAGAGGCACAACTGAAGGACCAGGGTTCATTCTGCTGCTGTGAAAAATCCAAACATGTATGCAGAGGTATGTGTAGAAGATAACCACCACATTGTTTACAACAGTTTTAAGCTTTTGTATTATTTATCCCATGAAATCCTCAGGTTAAAAGCACATCCATCAAAAAACTTGGAAAGCAAAGAAAATTTAAATCTTCAGATTCAAATGCTTTGAAAGTCCAGCCACTTCCTTTCCTTTCTTTCCTTTATTCCCTTCCTTCCCTGCTACTTACTTTAATAAAATGTTTATTATTCAAGTGTGCCTTGCCACATCTTGGATCCAATTATAGCCTTTCTTTTTTTTTTTAAGTATAGTCTCTATATGTCAATTCAAGAAAGATTTTTAAAAATTAGAAAAATAGGCAAAAGTAGAATTAGAAAATCCCAGAAGTAACACAAGTGGTCGATAATCACAGGAAGCAAGGTTCAATCTCACTAGCATTGAGGGGGAAATACAACGAGATCTCACTGTTTAAAAGATGTGTAGATATTTAAAAGATTGCTAATATAATCTTTTGGAATACATTTCTCTCATATTCTTTGGTACAAATGTAAATTGTTTTAGTGTCTTCCAGGGGTGTTTTTTCAGTATACAGTAAAAATTTAAATTCATTCACAACCTCCAACTCCGAAAGTCCTGTCTCTGGCATCAACCCAGGAAAAAGACTCACAAATCTGAGAGTGGTGATACTGCTTTCCTTGAAAGGTTTTCCGCCCTTCACCTCAAGGACAGAACTTCCTCTTGGTTTTGCTACTGCCTCACTCGCCACTCTGAGCAGCCTCCTTTGTTGGTCATTACTCATCTTCTCCTCTAGAAGCTTCAGTACCCCCAGGGCATGGTATTTTCACACATGCTCCCAAGATGATCTGCAGTCAGATCAGCTGTGCTCAGATCCCTTCAATGGCTTCTCATCTCTGCTTTTTTCTCCTTCCTCCTTCCAGGTCCCTGGTGGGTCCCAGGAATCGTGCTTGTTTCTTATCGTGGTAAAATATACATAACATAACCATTTTACCATTTTACTATTTTAACCATTTTTGAGTGTACAGTTCGATGGCATTAATTACATTTGTATTGTTGTGCAACCATCATCACCATCCATCTCCAGAACTTTTCTTCTTCCCAAACTGAAACTCTGTATCCATTAAACAGTAATTCCCCATTTGCCCTCTCTCCCAGCACCTGGCAATCAGCTTTCGATGAAACTGACGACTCCAGGTGCTTCATGTCAGTAGAATCAGATATTTGTCCTTTTGTGTCTGGATTAATTCACTTGGCATAATGTTTTCAAGGTTCATCCGTGTCGCAGCATGTCTCAGAATTTCATTCTTTTTCAGTCTGAATAATATCCCGTTATCTGTATATGCCACATTTTCTTTATCCACTCATCCATCAGTAGATATTTGGATTCTTTCCATCTTTTGGCTATTGTGAATAATGCTGCTATGAACACTGGTGTACAAATATCTGTTCAAGTCACTGCTTTCAGTTCTTCTGAGTATATTCCCAGAACCCATCTCTTGTTACATAAAATCCAGAGGCCTTATGCAATCTGCCTCTTCCCCAGAAAAGCACATGCACCACCCCTCTGTTTTTCCTACTATAATATTTTTCCCCTTTCTTACTCTGCTTTGCCCACACAGCCCTCTTTCATCTTCCTCCAGTCTACCAAGCATGAAATTGCATCAGAGCATTTGCCTGTAAAGTTGGGTCTCTGCCTTAAAAAATTTCCCCCAAGACATCTGCCTAGTCTGTTCATTCACTTCACTCAGGTCTCAGCTCAAACATCATTTTGTTTGGTGGGCATTCCCGAATACACAATATAAATTAATATGCTTTCTATTGTTTACTCTTTGTTGCTTTGCCTCAGTTTCCTTCTCTTCTTTGTCCTAATTGGAATTGGACATCCTATTTAATCATTGGTTTGCTGTCCATCTTCCCAACTTAGAATGTAAATCACATGAGATCAGAAACTTGTATTTATTTGGTTCTCCAATATAGCTCCATGTTCTAGAACAGTTTCTAATTCATAATAGGCAGTTAGTAAATATTTTATGAGAATATTTGATGGGTGATAGAATGATAGACTGAATGAATGAATATCTGCACAAAAAGGGATGTATGATATTTATTGCAGTATTCTTTGTAATAAAAAGTAAATGTTCATCATTAGGGAATGGTTAAATAAACTAGATACATCCATACTATAAAATACTCTATAGCAGTAAAAAGAACAAGGTGAATCTATACCAGGGGTCGGCAAACTTTTGAGATGTCAGAGCCGCCAGGGGTCAGTAAACTGCGGCTCATGAACTGTGGCTCTGAAGTAAAATTGAAAATGAAAATAAAACTATCATAGTTTCATTTATAAAATTTTTAAAGGATATTATTCACATAATGGTGATTATTTAAAAATATATTTATGGCTCACAAATAATTTTTAAATAGTTGTGAGGGACAGGATTGGCTCTTCCAGGGGTCAGCACACTTTTGAGACTGAACGTACCCAAAGAGCCGCGTGTGGCTCGCGAGCCACAGTTTGCCGACCCCTGCTCTATTCATATTATTACATAAAAATGTTAAAGACATAGTAATAAGTTTAAAAAAACAATTTTCGAAACAATACAAATAGTATGCTAGAATTTATAGAGCACTCAAGAGTTACCTCTTGTTACATAGATTGGGTACGGAAAGTAGTAAGGAGACTGTTGCTTTATCTGAATTATTTTAAAAATTTGTACCAAAGGTGTATATTACTTATATAACTTGAAAAACTAAAGATAGATAGATTAATAGATATGTACAGGTTACGCATAGGCTAGATGAAAAATCCCTGCTTTCATTTCTGTAAAAAAAACCTTAGAATTTGGGATTTTTGAAATTTTGCATAGTGTGTCAAAGGTCTGGTGATAATCCATTTAGAAATAAAGAGATAACAGCTATTAGAACAAAAGATGGAAAGTGTGGTAGCATTTGCATGCTGATGTTTCCCTCTGTCTTCCCTCACCACTCTAGATGCATACATTTGCATACATTATATATGATGTATGTATATTTGCATATACATATATAGGCAAACATTATCAGACATATGCATACATTTTTATGTTAAAATATTCTGTAAGAATATATAAATCAGCATTTCTGTTAAAACACATCATAGATAAATAGCATAATCACAGATATCCATATCTGAAAAGATGTGTACCAATAACAAATGTTATCTCTGTTTTTTGAAGTGTAGGGGATTTTTACTCCTTATTACTTATCTGAATATTTTCTAGTTTATTCTATAGCAAGAATTTATTACTTTCAAAATTTGAAAGAAAATAGCTACATTTGTAAATTAAAAAATTGCAAAAGTAAAAACAAATCTAATTTTACCTTGTTATGCAACACACAGAGTAAGTCTGCAAACCAATGGAAGGATTGAATGTCTCTGCACACCCAAATGAAATATAGTCTTCTAAGCTTGTATGGTTTCCAGTCATCCCTTTAAAATTAATAATATGACAGTAATTAGGAAAGCAAAAAAAAAAAAGAAAGTTAAGAATCCTTGTATCTTTGAAAATTTGCTTTTCATTAGTAAGCAAACAATAGAAAAATCAGTCATTTACATTGAAGCATCTGATATAGCACTTACTATAACTCTCAGTGTTTATACTTGTGAATATTATAGGCATATTACTCATATCCAGTTGAAAGTAATAAACAAAACTCCTGGATCAGAATAATATCAGCCCTGCATCTCAAAAAAAAAGTTCTCTATTTTTAGTGAATTCTGTCACTCGGTGGGGCTCCAGTCATCATCAGTCTTGCCCTGGCTTCCAGGCAAAGTGAGCCAAAAACATTCCAGAAATTGGTTGTTTATTCCCTTCCTAATATCATTAAAGAAAGAGATTTCACAACTGCCTACTATGTAATGCATTCCAGTAACTCATGATTCCAAGTCTGGATTCCTATTTATAATTAGGAAGTAGGCTTGAGGTTAAGAAAATATTCTTCGTTTTCTTAACTTTAGGTGTCCAAATAACTTGCAATATGTTTCAAAAACAAATGATTTCTGGCTTGGAATATGGTTATTTTTCTAAGAACTTCCAAAAAGTCTCAAACTTATATCAAGTATTTGAAGTTGAAATAAAATATCATTCAAACACATAGCTTCAACTTATTTCTTTTTTTGGAACTCCATTAAACAGACTTTTAATGCAAATTGTGTCTTCTCGAGAAATGAATGGAACAGATTTAAGAATTATTTCATACTGTCATTTTGTGTTTTCATGATAATACTAACCAATTAATTTTTGCTAATAATCCTACAACTAAAATAACTTAAAATGTATTCCTTAAACAATCTTACCTCTAACATTTCTATCCTTCAGTCTGTTATAAATTTTCTGAGTAACAGACCAAGGAATGATGGGCTTATTTTGTCATTTCCTCAGAAAAACTTTCCCTAACCAAACTTCTGTAATAACCCTGGTCCTTTATTCCTATATCCCATTAATCTTTCTTCTTTTCATAATAGCTCTAATATTTTTGGAAATAATGTTATTTATGAATTTCTCACTAGATTATGTTTACCTGCCCTATTTGAATATAAGCATTTTAAGGGCAGGGGCTCAGTATTCCCAGTACCTAGAAGATGGACTGGCCCACAGATGCCCAAAAATATTTGCTGACTGAATGGATAAGTAGTGCCACTTACCACTGATGAGGAAGTAGAGAAATGAAGGCTGATGGAATGACTTTAACAGAGGGTAAGGGCAGAGGAATGCATAATTGTAATACTGACATATTTTACAAGAGAGCACGCTGAAAACCAAAGCCCACATGTTGAGTATCACTGAATTATTCCTCTCATTAATCAGTAAATGGAGTTCCTTGAACAGCAAGTAGAAGGATTCTGTAAGGATTTACTTCCTACTAAAAGAGAGATACCTCAAATATTGACAGTTCTCTATTTGAGCTAATAAAAAGGATCAAAATGACATACAGCAACGTGTTGAGTATTGAAGCAAAAGGAGTTACTCCAATGCCTCCTGCCACGCAGAGGCTAACCTCATAGTTCAATGATTCCTCAAATGGACTTCCAAACGGACCGTCAATGTATAGCCTGTGGAGAAGGCAGACAATGGTGGAAAAGATGAAAATAAGTTAAATTAATTTTCTATAATATGTAGCAAACATGCTGAATCCAACTTCTAGGCTTTGTGATAGTTCAGGTCTTACATCATTGTTTCTCATAGAGATAAGCCTAAAGGAACAAGAAATGTTGGTTATGAACTGTCAATATTGAAATAGTACATGTGTTTCTAAGCATGCCTTTTTAAGGGAAATATTAATCAAACATATAGAAAAATGTATATACGAGCACAACAGATAGCTAAGGACAAGTTAAGCTCTGATCATATTATATTACTATACTTGACTAAATTAAAATACCAACTGTTTTACTGTGTCTAAATTCATTAGTGTTCTCTTTAATGGCAAAGTCAGCAGCAAAAATATTTACCAAAATATCTATTAGGGGCTGGCCGGGTGGCTCAGTTGGTTAGAGCGTGTGCTCTTAACAACAAGGTTACTGGTTTGACTCCCACATGGGATGGTGGGCTGTGCCCCGCTGCAACTAGATTAAAAAGTGGCAACTGGACTTGGAGCTGAGCTGCACCCTCCACAACTAAGATTGAAGGACAACAACTTGACTTGAAGCTGATGGGTCCTGGAAAATCACAATGTCCCCCTTCCCAATTCCCAACACCATTCCTTTCCTCAATTCCCCAATAAAATCTTTAAAAAAAAAATCTATTAATACTATGTGAGCAGAAAAGCAATAGGAGGAAAGAAAAAAAACTAATACACTTCTTCCTGTTTTGTCCCAGTTAGGTTTTTTATTATTATTAATAGTAGTAGTATAGAAACAGCTGGAGAACAATCTCAAAGAAATCTCTAATCAGTCTACTTGATAGATTCATGTGTGTGTGTGTGTGTGTGTGTGTGTGTGTGTGTGTATGTGAAGTCTTCTTAACGACAATAAAACTTGCTAATTGTTCACTCAACATTCATCCTCCCATTCTTTTTTGGTAACAAAACATTCATTTCATTCAGGGAAGCAAAGTACCCAGCCAAACCACTACACTTCCCACACTCTCTTATTATTTTGGCTGTGCGACTATGATCTGGTGAATGTGGTGTAAATATAAGTGCATGGGAAAAAACAGAAGGCTCCATGAAGGAAGCTGTCTCAATTGAAAATTGCATCTCTTTATCCCTCCCCCTTTTTCCCCTCCTTCCTGGTATCTAAAATGTTGACTTGATACTCTAAGTCCTTATCTTTTATGACTCTAGAATTACCATACTCTCTATGGACTACCTAGCTCCACAAATCTTTACACTTAAGAAAAATATATATGCACTTACGTATATAAAGCACTGCCATTTTAAATTTATTTTTTATTTTTTAATTTTTTTATTAAATTCATTGGGGTGACATTAGTAAAATTATATAGCTGTCTAGTGTACATTTCTATAAAACATTATCTATATATTGCACTGTATGTTTACCACCCAGAGTCAGTTCTCCTTCCATCACCATGTATTTGCCCTTACTCTCTGGTGACCACTAATCTGTTGTCTGTGTCTATGAGTTTTTATTTCATTGTTTGTCTTGTTTGTTTGTTGCTTTCAGTTTTATATCCCACATATAAGTGAAGTCATATGGTTCTCAATTTTTTCTGTTTGACTTATTTCGCTTAACATAATAATATTAAGATCCATCCAGGGCCGGCCGAGTGGCGCATTGGTTAAGAGCTGGCTTGGGATGCCAGAGGGCCCCAGTTCAGATCCCACATATGAAGGCCAGTGACACTGCCCTCTACAGCTAGCTAAGATGCTGAACAACAGTTCAACTTGGAGCTGGGCTGCCATGAGTCGCCAGAGACGGTGTAGGCTGCAGCCCTGATGCAGTGGGATGCCATGGGCTACCGTGTGTAGCCAGCAGCCAGCGTGAGCGGCCAGCAGCCGCAGTGAGCAGCCGTCCAGAAGCCGGCGACTGATCTGCCTCACCCNGCTACCGTGTGTAGCCAGCAGCCAGCGTGAGCGGCCAGCAGCCGCAGTGAGCAGCCGTCCAGAAGCCGGCGACTGATCTGCCTCACCCGGGAAGACTGCAATGATGGTGCCAACTTGGGCCAGTGAAACAACGTCCTCCACAACTAGACTGAAGAACAAAAGATCAGCAACGTGTATGTTTCCCTTTCCCCAATTCCCCAGCACTGTTCCCATCCCCCAATTCCCCAATAAAAATCTTAAAAAAAAAAATCCATCCATGTTATCACAAATGGCAGTATTTCATCTTTTCTTATGGTCAAGTGATATTCTATTGTATATATGTAACACATCTTCTTTATCCAATCATCTATCGAAGGACACTTTGGTTATTTCCATGTCTTAGCCACCATGAATAATGCTGCAATGAACACAGGGGTACATATATCTTTACAGATTAATGTTTTCAGATATTTTGGGTAGATACCCAGACGAGGGATTGCTGGGTCATATGGTAACTCTATTCTTAATCTTTTGAGGAACCTCCATACTGTATTCCATAGCAGCTGTATCAATTTATACCAGCAGTGTATAAGGGTTCCTTTTTTCTCTGCAGCCTCTGCAACACTTATTATTTGTCTTGTTGATAATAGCCATTCTAACAGGTGTGAGGTGGTATCTCATTATGGTTTTGATTTGCATTTCCCTAATAGCTAGTGAAGTTGAGCATTTTTTCATATATCTGTTGGCCGTTTGTATGTCCTCTAGGGAGAAGAGTCTGTTTAGGTCCTCTGCCCATTTTTTAATTGGATTTTTTTTTATTGTTGAATTGTATGAGTTCTTCATATATTTTGGATATTAGCCCATATGGGAGGTTTTGTTTGCAAATATTTTCTCACATTTGGTTGGTTACCTCTTTGTTTTGTTGATAGTTTCTTTTGCTGTGCAGAAGCTTTTCAGTTTGATACTTGCATAGGGCCATTCATTTATTTTTGCTTTTACCTCCCTCGCCTTTGAGGTCAAATTCATAAAATTCTCTCTGAACCCAAGGTCCATAAATAAGTTTAGTACCTATACTTTCTTCTATGCAATTTATTGTTTCAGGTCTTATGTTTCGGTCTTTGACCCATTTTGAGTTAATTTTGGTATATGGCAACAGATAGCAGCCTAATTTCATTCTTGAAGGCACTGCCATTTTAAAGCTCATTTTCTGTTGTAAAAATAAGTTTGCTAAAAAATAGTAACAGTCCTAAAACTACATTTATGTTACCAGCCTTATGTATACAAGTCTTTTATTGTTAGGAGCCATTGCAACAGATCATTTAAGATTAAGCATCTATGGGCTGACCAGTGAAGTGCTTGGGAAATGTTTGCTAACTACACTAATTAATGGATAGTCTTTTGACTTCTGAGCTCTATGGCATGTAGTCTATTATATATTACTAATCATTCCCACAGTCGGGCTTCTTTTCCTTCTGGGTACTCAGCAGACAATACTTCCTAGGCTTTTGGGGATTATTGAGCCTTATGAGTAATTCTGACCACTGGACTCAGAGTGAAAGCAATGTTTGTTACTTCTGGAGTGAGGCAGGGAAAACCCTTTTCCTTTCCATGGGAACTAAAAGCCCTAAGTTGAACTAGAAGACCAAAACAACGGAATCCTTGACTTTTCACCTGAAAAGAGCTGTCCTGGAGAGTGAAGACACTTCACAAGCAAAAAATCAACCCATTTTGTTATATCACATTTTCAAGGATATTTCAAGGTTAACTGGTTACTGCGGATTTTAGACCTTCATGACATGACTATTACGTGTACAGTATATATACTTAAATCATGAAGGGAAACTTGCAAGAGTGCTGCTTTAAAAAATACTATATCTATTTAAAAAGCTACTTATTGTACCTCAAGGAACAATAATCAAAGTTTAAATACTTAAGATAGTGTTCTAAACATAGCAGGAATTCAGAAAATACTGATAGATCAGATACTCACAATATGCTTAATTTTTATTACATCTATTTCATTCATACTTTACAGCTTCTTCACTCAACAAACCAAAAAAAAAGAACACAGTTGAAAGTTAATGATACAATATATTGGATTTTTGATAGAAATCTCAAAATATCAGTTGCTCAAAAACAACATATGTGAATTAATTCTACCACTTTTTACCATGTAAGCAAATTTAGAACACAAACATTAAGCAACAAAATTGAGATTAAAAATAAGCACTTCCAATTGCAAAAGCAGGATTATTATAAATCTCTACAACTATTTTAGAATCCACTAGACTTAGTGCAATCTTCTCTTAATTAGTCATTCATTCATTCAACAAATGTTTTTCTGCACCTGCAATGCACCACTGTTCAAAGTGTCTGGGATACAGAAGTGATAGAATAAGTCCCTAACTACATGGTTCTGAGATCCTAGTGGGAAAGGGACTAACCCAGAAATAAAGGTAGAAAAAGATATATGATATAATGCCACATAGTGATAAATGCTTTTAAAAATAGGTAAAACATAATCATTATTTAAGCTGGGTGATGTGGTACATAAAAGTTCATTATACTGTTCCGTGTACTTTTGTATATCCTTGAAATTTTGCATTGGCAGTTTAAAAAGATAGTGAGAGAAAGCCTCTCTGTGCATGTGCCATTTGAACAGAGACCTAAATGAAACAAAGAAGCAAGATGTAAAAGCATCTGGGAGAAAAACCTTTCCAGCAGAAGTAACAGAAAGTGCAAATAAACACAGCATTCTTGGCTTAAGTATATATGCACACCAGCTAACCCTTCTCAGGAACTCTCAACTCAGTTTCTCTGTTCAATCTCCTGCTAATTGTGTTTATGAATTTTTCTTTGTCAGGACTGAGGCTCTGTTTGGACCATTCCACACCAGTTCCTGTTCATTAACAAATATTTTGGCCCCTATCTATAAAGGCACTCTTCAGGTGCTGGAAATGATGGCAGTGAACAAGAGACAAAAATCCCTGTCCTTGTCGAGGGCTTCTCTTTGATGTGACTATCTACCACATCCTTCATCAGCATATACTTATTGAGTATTTTCTATGTACAAAGTTCTGGAGATAGACAAGTATATCTCCTGTCCTCAGCAACTTTGGTGCTGCCCACTTCTCTACTCATGCCTGTTTGCAAAAAGGAAAAACAGAAACAAAGATATTTTATTTGACTAGCAAAGGATAAGACAGAGGAGTCATTTACATCTCCTACTTGTCTGCTTTCTAACCCACACACCCACACCCTCCCTCTACCCAGTACAACTACTCTTTGATGTTCTAGACTAAATTTGAACAAGACAAGAACTCAGGGTTCTAGTCATTTGCTAGGGTTGGGATCATCAGCAAGTGACTTGCCCTCTCTATCTGATTTCCTACCTCTCTAAAAGGAACAATCAGATATGATGACACAGAAAAGGCCTGATAAGAATTGTAGAGGGCCACAAGTATCAGAAATGCTTTCTGTTAATGGCATCAATGAGCACCTACAGTCTACTGTCAGGCCACCTGAGAAGTTCAGCAGAAGAAATACAGTGATGGACTAAGTTCATCATGAGGTGAAAAATGTAGATGGGAATGTGGTTTAAAGAACCTTAGAGAATCAGCTGTCTTTTTCATTGGAAATGCTTTTTGCACAGAGTGAAACAAAATTTTGATTTTTTGAGAGGAGGGATAAGGAATGAAATTACTTGTCATTGATTACTTGGCAATGCCTGGGTTTTTGAGGGAGCCAGAAAGAGAAACTAGTTAAATCATATTTTACATATTTAACTTGATTAATGTGTATAATCCATTGCTTTTGATTTATGAGCAGTGATTTTTCTTTCTCCCTATTTTAGTGTCTGGTCTTTAAAATAATGCTATATTACTACTATCATTATGTATATGACAAGATTACAGAAACGAGAGGCAACTGTTCAAAATCTTTCAACAACATAGAGAAAGTGAGATCAATCTGACATATTTTTAAAGTTCAATTGATGACTAAAAGTTCCTTTAAGAAGATTGTGGACATAAAAAAGTTCTAAAAAAAGGAGGAATTCTCTTTCCTGGCCCATTTAGATATATACTTTTTGAAATTTTGAACAGTTTTTCCCTTGAAAGTAGAATCCATTAAATGTTACTGGATTTAATTGTTTTAATAATTAACACTGATCATTTGATACACCAGTTATATTAGGTCTCTTTTTCTCATGGAGAAATCCATCAGTTACAAATTAATGCAACTATTAATTCAATATTAAAAGATAAAAGTATAGCCAACACTCCTCGAAATCTTATTTCCCAACATTTTCTACCACATCCCCCAAAACAGATTGATATCAGAACAAATTAACATAGAATTTATCTGGACAATCTCGGGAGAGAACTCGTCAGAACTCGTAAAGTTACTTTAAGAAAAAAATATTAATTCAAAAATAGACATAGGGGCGGCCAGGTGACTCAGTTGGTTAGCGTGTGTGCTCTTAACAAGGTTGACACTTGGATTCCCGCATGGGATGGTGGGCTGCACAGCCACCTCCCGCCCCCACCCCCACCCCGACCCTCCTACCCCGCAACTAGATTGAAAATAGTGACTGGACTTGGAGCTGAGCTGCGCCCTCCGCAACTAGATTGAAATAACTACTTGACTTGGAGCTGATGGGTCTTGGAAAAACACTCTGATCCCCAATAAAAATTTAAAAAAAGAAAAAGAAATGTGCCTCAGCTTAAAAAAAAAGATATTAATTATACCAGTATTTCCCAAAAGGATTTCAAGGAACAATAATAGAAGGGGAAGGGGAGGAGTATTTGATGGTTAAATAAATTTGGGAAATGTCTTAAGATAAGTTTTATTTGTTTATTTTAAATCTTTAATTCAAAACTTCTCCAGGCCTTTAACATGCCAAAGTGCCTTAATCATCCCCATGCAGGGGATACACAATACTCTGTAACACATATTTCACCACAAATTCCTTTTCTCTACAAAATGTCTGTTAAGATTTTAGAGAACAGAGAACAATTTAGGAAATGGAGAACTAGAATCAAGAGAAAGAAAAGGCATTCCTCTTTAACAGTCTACTTCCCTTGTGAGGTTTCGCAAAGGATGACTTTAGCTATAAATAAATGGGGGAGGGAATTTATTTAATTCAACATATAATAATGGAAAGCTTACTATGAGTAAGGCCCACTACCACCTGCTGCAGGAGAGAGGGAGAGGGGGGGGGGAGAGAGGGAGAGAGAGAGAGAGAGAGAAATAAGTAATTGCAGTGTATGTACTCAAGGAGGTTATAAAGCGGAAAATGGCTAGGACAAAAACACACACAAGTATAAAATAAGGCACAATTTAAGAAGTAACTTAAATGTGTTATCTATCCATATTATATATACACAATGCTTTGTACTTTTGACATATCTGTCATAATCTTAACACTTTATGAGGTAGGTACAGTATTATTATCCATTTAACAAATGAGAAATCTGAGGCCATAAGAGGCGCCGTGACAAGCCTGAAGTTCTGTACCTCCTAGATGGAATACTGGGCTGGAGTAAGGAACAGCGTTTGAGGAAGAGTAGAAGATAAGGAGAGAAAAACCAGGGTTCAGGCCTTGAAGAGATGCCGTTAGGTTATGCATCTCAGTCACAGATCTAAACACATCTTTCTGTCCAGAAATAAGATGTGCTTTTGTGACAGCCACTGGTTGTATATGACGATTATCAGAAACTGACTCTGCTTGCACACAAGCAGGAAAAGAAAAGCACCTTTGTTTGAGCAGCCTTATGCTCAATCATGTAGGTGATAAAAGTGAAAAGAATGTATAGACACTTTGCTAATGACTGTCTTTGCAAGGATAGAAAACGAAACTAATATTCTCAGCAAAAGCTAAATGGGGTCAAATGTTGGACTTGTTCAGTGATGTTTAGGTTTTATAGCCATGAACTTACAACTTAAAAAAACATACAAACAAAAAAACCACTTTTATTATGGAGAGTCGAGCAAGGGTGGGAGTGGGAGGTACCTTCGTTGTTACAATTCCAAAATTCTCTCTCCCTAACTTCTCTGTGACCATAAAACTATCATTGAATGACATTTTGATAAATACATGTTTCTTAGAAATTAAAATTGACTTTGTAATAGACTTTACTCAATATATTTTTAAAGAGTAAACAATGAATATAATGCGCTAGTATAAGACATAAAAGATCTTGGGACTATTAGCCATATCCAATGAAACAGCATGCTGTGAGAGGACAGCATAAAAAGTGAACTCAATATGTTTTTTTCTGAATAGCCACTAAGTGAATAACAACACTGAACAATTTTAAAGATTAAAAAACACATCCATATAAATTTCTGTTTTGATCGCAGACCAATCTATGCAGCAAAATACAACATAAATGGGCATTTCTTCACATATCTTGAGTTGATGTCAGAGATGTTACTTTATTAAAGTTTCAAACTATAACAAGCCTCTGGGGCAGTGAGGTTTCTATAGGAAGTAGCTATCTTTGAACTAAACAAGACAGCCCCAGGATTATTTTCCTGACGAAAATAAATCTACATGCCTAATCACCATCAGCCTTTTCCTTGCCTATCCTGACAAACAATAGAGCTATGGGATTGGCACCGTGCTACATGCTTTAGATGAATCATTTATCCAATGAGAGTTAGATGGTGTTATTCCACTTTATTGATTAGAAAGCTTAGGTTCTGGATTTAAATATTTGCTCAAGGCCACCTATCTATTAAGTGGCATATGTCTACCATTGGAAAGAACTCCATTTCTGTTTATAAACCAAACAAGCCAAAACTGTCTTCCCCAATCAGGAGTCTGTTCTAATTGTTTCGATCAGAGAGAGCATCGATTGAACCTTTTATCTGTAATTAGTAACTCTCTTAATGCTTCAAAATATTTTTACCTTGAAGTCTATTTTATCCGAAACAATTTTCCTTTGGTTAGAATTGCTCTGCTATATTCTTCCCTTTCTTTAACTTTCAGCTTTTCCATATCTTTATGCTTTGTATGAATCTCTTGAAAATAGCTTGTCGCTCTTTTATTTTCTTATTGGAGTCTGACAGGCTTTCCGTTTGAACTGTAGAATTTAGCTATGTTGAATTCCTTACTACAATATCACCTTGTGCTGTTTATTTGTCCCCGTTTTTCTTATTTCTTCCTCTCCCCTTTCTTTTCTTGACTACTTTTACATTAAGTGTTGGTCTCTGCTTCTATTTTTCTATAAATAAATTATAATGTTTCCCATGGTGAATTTAAGCACATGCTTATTGTGTTGCTTGGAATTCATTAGTAACCTTAAATTTGAGCTATGATGTCTTCAAATATTACATCTCCTACATACACTTTCTTTTTCCCTTCCTTTTGTATCTCTAATGTAAAGAAGCACAAGACCTTCCCCCTGCATCCAACATCTCTCTTAACCTTTCTTTCATATTTTCCATATCTTTGTCTCTCTGTGCTGCATTCTGGATAATTATTTCAGTTACATTTGACAATTCATTCCTTCTCTCTATGGTTGTCTTAATCTGCTAAATTTATGATATTGCATCTTTCATTTCTAGAAGTTCTATCTTTTTCCAAAAGTGCCTTGAGAAATTTGATTGTCCCTTGTGTCTTAATCATTATTTTAATGCTTTGTTTTATTTCTTTGGAGGTATTAAACATTCGTTTTATACTTTTGGAATATATGATTTCTACTAGCATGTTCTCATAGTGCTTTTTCCCCTCATTTTAAAAAGTAAGAGCTCATATTCTTTGCTCCCTTATGTACAGGAATCCTTTGAGGATTAAAATGTATCCCCCAAAAGAGGATTTTAATTTTTCCCTTCCAGGCAACAGGAGAATGCCATAAATCTAAAATCACTTTAAACTAAATTTTTGTCCCTGGGTTTACTGGGCTACATACATATTATAAATTAATGATTCAAACCCAAGAGAGATGGAGATTGAGGATACTAACCATCAGGGGGGATTTTTTTTTTTTTTAATTTTTCTCAGAGCCTAGGACAAAATACGTCAATTATCCCTACTATCTCCTTCTGCAGAGCAGACTGTTTAATCTCTGCTTTATCCAGTGATGATGTTTCACTTAAGAGGTTTAGGCCATTTGCAGGGGTCTTTGATCTGCTCTCCAGCTCTCCTCTGAGTCCAGGCCTTATCTCTGTCCTCCACAAATATGACCCATTAAAACCAGCTCTAATATTTTGGGGAATAAATAGATACATTGTTAAGAGCAAATATGAGCTCAAACACTCTCTTCACTTACTCACCTTGATAGGAAATTTCTTATAGTTTATGACTCCAAGCAATTTTCCTCATGTCCTACCATCTCAAACAAGCATTAAAAAGTATCTCTGTGTGTGTGTGTGTGTGTGTGTGTGTGTGTGTGTGTGTGTGTGTGTTAGGAGATATTTTTATATTTTCTATACTGGCAAGATTATTACGGAGCATCTAGTATGTTATATTATGTGTACTTTTCACTTGTAAATATATACACACATGTTCTAGATGCATCCTCACCATTGGACTTAGTTCCTATAAAAAATTAAGGAGAAAAATTATTTTTTTCTTTCGATGTTGTTTTTTATGCTGGCTAATGTAGGCTTGATCTGCTAACATGCAACTTGAAACTTTTATTAATATGCACTACTTATATTAATATAAAGAAAAGTTACCAATCTCTTCAAACTGTTCAAACACTAAGTAGTTAACTATGAATTATAAACTACCCACTCCTTAGTGAATTTTTAAGTGTAACATCTAGCCAAATTTCACACTCCATTCCAACATATATTTAAACACAGCTGCAACTCTTGCTAAAATAAAATTATCTGTGAAAGCTTTTAGAGGGAATATATACAGTTAAAATAAACACTCTTTAAGATTAAGTTTAGATCTATAGACTTCTGCACTACAATCAGCCTTTTCAACAAAGAGCGCTATTTTATAAATTGTATTTAATTTAAATTGTTGTTTATTTAGATGGCAATAAATCCTTATATTTTCTGTGGCTTATTATATGTCTTTAGGCTCAGATATTTTACTATTTTATTTTTTTCAAATAAGCCATTCCATCCTTTTCCTATCTCAAGTCCTTTTTCTACATGGCCACTTATTCTCCTGCTGAAAGCAAGGAAATAGCAGGTTTTTATCTTAATTGCTGGCTAATCTTAGCTTGCAGGAACTTTTAAAGCTCAAATTTCTTTGCACTATATTTTGTTTTGCCTTGTCTTTTCCATTAGTTTAGAGAGCTCAATTTAACTAAGAGATAGACCATGGCTTATATCATTATTATGCATCTTATCTTCACAGAAAAAAAAATGGGGGGGGGGGGGGCGGGAGGGTAGGGGAAGAAACAGAAAAAGTTGGACAAATAAACACTACAAAATAATGTTGTAGAATGTAATTCAATGTAAATGAACTAAAATAAAATCTTCAGTTCAAATGTAAAGACTGTCAGAATAGAATAAGCTCTTTTCAAGAGATTCACCTAAAACATAAGGATGAAAACAAGTTAAAAGTTAAAGATAACGGGGTGATATTTTAACTGACACATAATAATTGCAGTTACATTGATTTCTGATAAAACCGACTAAGGAAGACAACATTACTGTAGATATATTGTTACTAATTATCGATAATTCTGCTGGGTGTGCTTTCAGACTTTCCTTTGTAATCAAAGATAGGTGGCTATGAGGAGAGAGGCTTCTTTATTTTACTCACTTGTTTAATGCTTAGCATGCTGAGCACTTCTCTTCCCTAGTGACAGCTGTAGTAAAACTTGACCTTGAAAGGAATAAAATGCCCTTCATTTGGTTTTGACTAATATGATGCGGCACGTGTCGTTCTGGGACCAACAACATCAATTTTACCTGAGAACTTGTTAGAAAGACAGATTCTTGGGCCCAACCTCAGACTGAGTCGGGATCTGTGTTTTACTCAGATCTCCAGTGATTCGTACACACATTAAAGCCTGAGAAGCACTGCGCTAGGGCACCTTTCCAGAGAACTCGGCTAATGCCAGTAATAAAGTGGGATTTTCCCTCTGCTTTTCTCCTATATAATGTGAATATCATCTTCTTTAAGACTTTATAAAAAGTGATGATTTAGTGATTTCAAGAGCAATGTCTGCTACCTGAATATGAATCTTTCCCAAACTTGTATAATCAATAAAGAATGCAAATGACATCACAAATAATCCATGCCTTCAACATTACTAGGAGACAAAAAAGTAACTATTGTAGAAAAATAATCACTAAATACCAACAGAAAATAAAAAGTGGTTGAAATGGAAGATAGGCAAGGAATGTCATCTATCTATCTATCTAGCCTCTGAAAATGAAACAAAACCAAGACAATGACACAGAACTATATTTAAAAATATCATCCAAGAAAGTAAGAATTCAGGATACCATCAGCAAAACCTCAACCTATAAAGTAATACAGCATTTGGGAAGTAAATGTAATATTACTATATTCTGTGAGTATATGGATTTTAATGTTCTGCCTCATGTTCCCCTGACATTATTTTTATCTTCCCTTCATGATTCTGGAATAATAAAACCCCAAAATGTTGAATTTCAGTTGTGACAAAATTTACCAACTGCAGTATTTTTCCGACAGAATGAAATAATCACTGTATTTCTATCAGTTTTTGTCACTCTAGCTTCTATACTTACTAATCAATTCATTAGTAGCTGTTAATAAATGAGAGGAAATTGTATAATTAATACGTAAAACTCATGGAATAAAAGGATTTAACACACAAAATACTACACATGAAAGTGCTTTGCCAACAATAAAATACTATAAGAAAAACATTATATTTTTATAAGTACAGCTAGCCCTACCATCAAGGCATCACCAGATTTCCTCCTTGGGTTTCACTACTAACTCAAAACCCAAGAAAACTAGGTCATTATGTTAAAATAGTTTAACCTAGTTGTCATCTCCAGTTGTTGGCCCATAATAGGCACTAAATAAATATTTGTTGAAAGAATGAAACATGCTCAAGATGTTCATTGGCCTTTAACTTTAATTTAGAGACACTATAGTTGAGACCTCATTCACTATGGGGGAGGGGAGGGAAATGCTCACAGTAGGGCAAAACGTTCTCAACTTTCACAGCAATTGCTTTCAGTACAGAAATTTTAACAGTAAAGATAAGCCTTTCAAAATCCAAGCAAGAGAAAAAATAACTTAAAAGAGTTATTAAAGACAATTTAAGGAAGATGAGTAAAATATGTTTTTAATATATAATAATATAGTAAATTAGCTTGTAGCCTCTCAAACCCAGTTTAAATCATGGCTTCACCAGCTTTTCGCTGTATGACTCTAAGAGTTACATATCACTTTGTACCTTAATTACATCCTTTATAAATAAAAGGTGATATAAGTAATACATATCTCCCTGGTTATTGTAAGGATTAAATAAGATAATTCAGACAAGGCAAGGACCACTAGCTGTCTACCCTTTACCTAGCTTCCCCTTTTCATTCCCAGCTTGAGAGTGGTGTTAATGTATATGCTTAAGGGAAAAAAATAAACAAACAAACAAAAAACCAACAACTACATTCCCCTCCCTGTCTTACAAATTGTGGTGGCCATAAGACACAGGCTAATTAGAAGTAAGTAGAAATTTTGGGTTGGGGTTCTGAGAAGTTTCTTCAAAGGGAGTCTGTGTACCTTGTATGCCCTTTGCCCTTCTTCATTCTGTCTAGAATGAGGATATGATGGCAATGCTGAAGGAGTCATCTTGCAATCATGAGAGGGAAAGGGGAAGGGGGCTGCAGACACCTCAGATGTAATATGCTGACACCGGAGCAATACCTGTTCCACTTATCTTGGAATTTTCGTTGTATAAGAAAAACAAGGTCCATCATTTTTAGCTACATTTCTCTGAGTGCTAATACACCTGATAAGCTTTTAGCATAGTACCTGGACACAGTACACATTGGTAAGTGTTAGATATTATTAATCATAAAGTGTTGCAATTTATATCCATTTAATGCTGATGTAAATGTACATTTTTAGAAAAATTATTTGCCTTTCTTATCTTTATCTGATTAGCTGTGACTTAAAAAAATTCTAATTAAAAAAAAAATCAAAAACCATGTGAGACTCTTACCTCCAAAACTTAAAATGAGCTTTAATAAAAATAGAAACTCTTTACTGAAAATTTAATTTAATCCAGGGCCTATACTAAATGTTCTATATATACCTTCACTACTAATCCACACAGCGTTCACAGAAAGATGTAATCTCCCTTTGATTGAGGTGGGAACTAAAACTCAAATATGGTAAGTAATTTTTTCAAGGCCACCTGTCTATTAAGGGAAAAGACTATTACTAAATTCCTTGTGAGTCTGACTCCAAAGTTCATTTTCTTAATGCTCACATATTAATCATTACAGCCAATTATACATCATTTTGGTTATGGATAATACACTAGGCAAAAAAAAAAATCTGTAAAGGGTGCATTGTGACAAGGAACTCCTGGAAAATCCTGCTTTGCAGACTGGAAGGGTTCACAACAATTCTTTCTTCATCTGAGGAAAAGATGAACATGATTAACTGTTCTGGAGAGGATGGCGTTGCAATTTTAAACCACTCCATTCCCAGAAGATAATCATATCAATGAAAACAGCAAGAAGGGAGAGACAGTCAAAAAGCCTGAAACAGCCTTCGAATTTTCTCTATCCTTCTCTAATGGTCCTCAAAGGTTAGTGTCCATCAGTATTTTCCTGGAGGGCTTGTTAAAGCACAGAGTGCTGGGTCCCAGCCCCAGATTTTCTGAGTCAGTAAGTCTGGGGTAAAGTCTGAGAATCTGTATTTCTAACAATATCCCAAGTGACCCTACTTTTTTGGGTAGAGTGAGCAAAGAGGATCAGGAGTGAGCTGGTGGTGCACGCAGTGATTTTAAATATGATATCAGGGTAGGCCCGTGTCACTTGAGTTAAGACTTGGTGGGACGTGGGAGGTAGTGCATAGTGTTTGGATTTTAGGGAACAACTTATGGAAGGAACTTCACCAGTAGAGGGCTAAGAAATCTCTGTAATTAATGTGTGATTATTATTTAAAGCAATCGCATGCATAAATAAAAGCAACATTTTTGAAAAGCCACTTTGATTGTTGTTTGTTTCTTACAAAAAGAAGCCATTAATTAACTTAGGAAGAAACAGTCTTTGCTGAGGAATTCCCTTTACGACAGGTATGTTATAAAAATGATACTACCATAACCATTGGGAATTGAAAAATTTAATATAAGACTGGCTTTTAACTGCTGTTCTAATATTCGTTTAAGCTGCCAAGTTCGTAAATTGTTTCTGAAATCAATGTTTAACTCTAATAACATCTCACTCTTCTAGAGCTATGAATATTGTTGAGGAACTATAAATCGCCTTATGCAAAAAGGAGGTAGTTTCTCTCCAAGGCTATTGAAATGGGATTTTAAGATTTTTAATAAAGGAAGAACATCAGGCCACTTTCTCTCTCAACTGACAGACAATCTCTGAGTCAAAACAAATAGACAAACAAGAATACCAAAAAACTAGAAACAACTGATGTCTGAGAAGATATGACAGCTGAGAATGTAGAACAGGAAGAACAAGGAAAGTAAACAGCTCTCAAGGCGCTAGATGGTGCATCACCCTTGCTTAACTTGTCTCCTAGAAAGTGTTTACCTCCTCAGCTTGGTTTGAGATTTCAGCTGCCTGACCTTGTAGCTCTAGGCTTATCTTAGCCCTATCCTTGAACCAGCTCTCATCTGAGTTTAGAATGAGCTCTTCTCTCAACACTAAGGCATCTTTATTTCTTGCCCATTAGCCTTGCACTAATAGAATTCCTTGACTTACCACATGTCTGAGTCAGAGTCTTCACAATTTCAGCAGTGCCTCATTTTTGTAGGAATGTGTGAGTGTGTGTGTGTGTGTGTGTGTGTGCGCGCGTGTTTCACCTTGCTTTTGCAGCCCTAACGGCAGGGTTTTTAATTGTGAATCTCAACACAGGGACTGGGACCTACTACCCACTGAGACCAGCTTTATGCAGACCTTTTGCTTTGCCTAGATTTGCAAATATCAAAAGAACTGGGACTCATCATGACTGCATCCCATACTCTAGTCAAAATATCAACTTGTTTAGATCTCTTGACAGCCAGGTATTGGAATATTACCTACTACACAAAAGAAAACCGAAGTTCCGGGATGAGAAGACCAGAGACAGTAATCCTTCAATGACGGGCAATCTTGAATATCACGTATAATGTAAGAAACGTTATGAACAGCTGTGACTGTGGAAACTGCACTAGAACAGCCCATGCCCTGCTCACAAGCAGATCCACAGTAAAAGGAGCGCCTTCCTGATTAATCACTCTCTGAACAGATCCCATTGCCCACAGCCATCTCTGTCAAGCAGAACAGCAGGTCCCTCTGTCAGGGTCTAGGCCAGCGGTTCTCAACCTGTGGGTCACGACCCCTTTGGGGGTCGAACGACCCTTTCACAAGAGTCGCCTAAGACCATCGGGAAACAAAAAGATACTTACGATTCATAACAGTAGCAAAATTACAGTTATAGAGTAGCAACGAAAATAATTTTATGGTTGGGGGTCACCAAAACATGAGGAACTGTATTAAGGGGTCACGGCATTAGGAAGGTTGAGAACCACTGGTCTAGGCAGAGGAGTGGAGTAAGACACTAAAGCAGACCATGTGGTCGAACCTCTGCCCTGGCCCTGACATAAGCCGTGACTTTGAAACAAGGTAGAACAGAGCTGAGAATGAGGATGGTGATGAGAACTCACATTTGCAAAGGCCAGATACTTTACATCATTTTATTTAGCAATCACAAAGCCTTACAAGGTAGAATTATGTATGTTAGGCACTGCATTCTTCAAAACATTAGAGCAAAGGTACTCGTGAAATAATAAGAAATGTATGTATTGGTCTTCGCCCCTGGTTCGTAACACAGAGCTCCTAAAACACTTGTAAATAGGGGTGTTAGGAGAATCTTCTGTTCCAGTATTCAGTCTTTGACCCTGGTTTCCGACACCAAGCTCTCAAGACCTTTGTAATTTCCTGAGTGATAAAAGCATCTGACACAGAGTTCCGAAATGTCTTGAAATGTCCTGGGTGATAGGAATGTCTTTGGTTCTAATGAGGTGACTCATAGTGGGGTCTAGTCACCAGAAAGACCAAGCCATGCTTAGAAGCTTAGAACTTCTTTTAGCTCCACCCCCTATTCTCTGGAGAGGGGAGGGGGCTGGAAATGAAGTTTATAATCAATCATACCTATGTGATGAAGCTCCCATAGTAAGGGCTTCAGAGAGTTTCCAGATTGGTGAACATACCTACCTACCAGGGGGTGCTGCACCCCAGCTCAATGGGGACAGAAGCTTCTGCACTCAAGATCCTTCTAGATCTTGTCGTATGTATCTGGCTTTTTATCTGGATCCTGTATCATATCCTTTACTACAATATATAGCGAAATGGTAAAAGTTAGTGTTTCCCTGAGTTCTGTGAGCTGTTCTGTCAGATGAGAGAAGCCAAGGAGGAGGTTGTAGGACTCTCTGATTTGCAGCCAAGGCAGCCAGAAATGATGGATAACCTGGGGACCTACTACTTGCAATTGACATTGAAGTGAGGGGCAGTCTTGTGGGGACTGAGCCCTTAACCTGTGGGGCCTGCACTAACTCTGGTTAGTGTCAGAATTGACTTGAATTGCAGGACACCCAGCTGGTATCGAAGAATTGGTTGAAAACCCACACATATCTGGTATCAGAAGTATTATGTGTGAA
Source organism: Hipposideros armiger (assembly GCF_001890085.2). Lineage (NCBI taxonomy): Eukaryota > Metazoa > Chordata > Mammalia > Chiroptera > Hipposideridae > Hipposideros > Hipposideros armiger. The sequence continues at coordinate 556,907 of NW_017732130.1, read as the reverse complement.
AGTAAAGGAGAAGTGGGGAGCTTTTCCCATCGTATTATTACCTCCGTTTGAAATAGAGAGCGAGAGAGCAAAAAGATGCTCAGAAAGACATGACACTTGTCACCAGTCATGGGGCCAGTAAACTAGGATGTAAGTCAAGCGAAAAAGCCTGAACTCCTCCCTTGAACGCTTTGCTTGAACTCTATCCTCTTCCCTCCTGTCCCCTCTTCCTTTTCATCCCTTTCCCCCTTCCTCTCACTCTTGTCCAATAGTCATCACCTTGCTGATTGTGCCACCTGACATCCTCAGACACTATTGCTTTTCCTATTACTAGTACCACAATATTAGTCCTTTATTTCTTCTCTCCTGAATAGGAAACGGCCAGCTAGCTAGTGTGCTGGCCCCATGTGGTGCTTTTTGCCTCTCTCTGGCTCCACAAAATTCCAGGCATATAGAAAGTGTTCATTAAGTGATGTTATTTTATTATTATTATTATTAATATTATTATTATTATGAATGAGAATAATTTAGCTCAGGTGACAAATATATTGCAAACATGCAGACTGAACAAAAATTACTGAAGAGCAGGGTTCTTTAGAAGAGGAATTCAAAGCTCTCTTTGGGAATATAAAAGGAAGATAGGCTAGAGAATGGATGAAATCTCGAAAGGTCATCTGAGGCTTTGCACTTTAAGTATATCACCCAATGGCATCACTATTTGAAGCCGTTTTTAAGCAGCCCATTGGAAATGGCATTGGCTTGAGACATTGCTTTTCTGGCCCAAACAACCAAGGTTGTTCCTTGGTGTCAAACCAAGCCAAACAGGAATAGTTCTGAATTTGTCTTAATATTCCTCTCTCTAAACTGTTCTGACATTAAGCATTCCAGAGAACTTGATCTTTCTGAGAACCAAATAGAGATGTGCAACATTTTATTCCTGTTTCTCCACAATATTTTTATGCATATTATTGTTAATCTTTCCACAGCCACGCATCATGTTTTGATGGCCTGACTGCCAAAATGGTTGCAAGTCATTTGTGAGGAAAATTATGCCAAATCTCCTCAATTGTTTTACGTCTCCAAGCTGCATTTATGATAGGGATATAGCTACCCTCTAGTATAAATACATTTTAACCCTAAATCCTTCAAAGTTAGTAACAATGACACCAACTAAGAAATGAGCAACAAAGCTTAGGTTTCATTATCTCTATTTCTTTCCTCTAACCTATTCGTATGAATCGACATTCATTTTATAGTAAGTATACATTCATTTTCTTCTTTTCATTCATCTGTCTCGTTCTGATAATAGTCACATCTATTCATGTTCTGAGAATTTTCATGACACAATATCCTCAATTACATCCTTATGAAAATGGGATGTGCCTGGATTTGGCAATGGGTCAAGTGTGAGTTCACGAATGTAAGAATGTGATTTACGAACATTATTATATTTTAGAACAATGTTTCCCAGCACCAATGCAACTAACATGTTTTTTTTTTTATGGCTTTTCCTTAGAACACAAACACCCCCCCACACACACACACACACACATTTCAAGAACTAGTCAGTTCTTCATGACTATTCTTCCCTTTTTAAATAATATTTTCCATTTTTCATTATCTAATTGGTGTTTCTTGATAACAACATGCTTAAGATTATAGAGACACTATGCTGACTAGAGAAACCACCCCCGATCCAAACTCCCACAGTCCATTAACTAGTCTACACTAACCAGTGTAGAGTTAGTCTCACATAAAGATCGGCTACATTATGCTCTGTAAATATCACTCTGTGATACTACATAATATAAGACAAATAAGATGCTTCTTAACCTATGTATTAGCTGTTAAAACATTATCACTCACCAATAAAGTCTATATTCAATGAGTCAGTAAAACAACCAAAAAAGTGAGGGGCAAAAAAAATCTCAATGTAAGTAGGTATATACTGCATTGTGAATAAAAGCAACAAATTCTAATGGTTTCATTAAATTTTCAACTTTCTAGAAATTTTTGTGTCACAAAATTAAAAATTCCTTGACTTTCAGTTATCTTCAATAATTAATAAATACATTTGAGAGTAAATATAAACAAGAATATTTAAAACCACAAATAATCCAAACTTTGTTTCAATTAGGTCTAGACATACACAAATCTCTGCCCACTCATATTTACTGACGTCTTGACCATCACTCTCTTTTCTCTTACCCCAATAATTTTCACATGGGTGTTGTTGCATGCCCAAATTTTTTTCTCCTATGCCCTTCCCTGGACCAACTCAACATTCCCTAGGCACGGCACAAATAGAATTGTGTTATCACCTCTCTGTTCCACTAGCATCTCCTAAGATTCTATTGCCAAAGTAGACATTAAATGGGCAATGGGAACATGCAAATGCTTAATATTCTGTAACTTAAATAAACTAATTATATTTAATCCAGGGTTTCTGTATAAACACGTCAGACCCAGACACCTTTAATTAGCATGCTTTCAATTGGTAGCTCGGAAACCTGAAGCTCATAAAGATATTAAGTGATCACCAAAACAGTGCCTCATAAGAGCATCTAGCAATAATTTAGAAATGTTGAATAAATAGCACTTCCCCAAGTACTTCCATAAGGGCAGGTTGACTAACGTATCCTGATATAAGAACTAACCTCCAAAATCAAACAATAATCTATTTCCCTAAGGTGTTTGGAAACATGCAAATCTAGTTAATTCTATATACAATTTTAAAGGAATAATAATAAACTCGCAACTAGAATGGAATATTACCATTGTTAGGCTCGATTCTAAATATTTTTGTGTAATTTATTTAATCTTTATAACACGTCTAGGTGTTAAGTATTAGTATCTTCCCCCTTTCACACAGGTGAAACTGAGGCATAGATGGTAAGGCTGCCCAGGTCACAAAGTCAGCTGATGAGGCAGCCTGCTTCAGAGTCCACACTCTTAAATGCCATAATATGATATGTGTGGCACCAATGGATGACTTTTATTCTTTTAATCCACAAATACCAAAAAGAATAACTATTCCAAGGATTAGACACTGATAAAGGATTGTCATATGATGTCTATGTTAAATATGAGAATAGATCACATCACTATCAGAAGAGTAATCTAAGAACAAGAAGAATATATGTAAGACCATGTAACTATGGAAACCCAGGGAAAGAGCTGCAAACAGATTACCAGCTGAGAAACTACCGCGGTTCCCCGCTAAGCAAAAATATCAGGCGGACAGTAAACCTAAGAAGCAGAAAAGCAGGCATCATTGGCCTCTGCCAATAGCAGCCATGGGCAAAAATACTGACAGACATGCACCAGCCACTTCAGGCACCTCCATCTCCCTGTCAATATGCACATGAAGAGTAACATACCCACGCAAGGGTGTCCAGGCACAGGTGTGTCCCTGTGTAGTGTAAGGGGGTTAAATCTGGATTAACTTCTCAAACAATGAACAGATAATTTGGATTCTATATTTATTTTTGTTTTCAAAGTTAGGTAAATATTATTAAAGCTAAGGATTGGGGGAGGGAGAAGAGGGGGCAGGGAGGGGATTATCCTAGAAGGAGAAGTTCAGTGACTATTTGAATAAATTGCCAAACCAATCAAAGAATGAGTCACTTAGCATAGTGACTAGTTTTGATATTATAAAATACGTGTAAACCAAACTTTAATTCTTTAACTTGGTGACCTTGATTTTCTATTTCAGATATTAATTTTCTTATTCTTTAGCCTGCTGCATACTAGCTGGTAAAGAGAGGCAGGCATTTATAGAGTAGAGTGTGCTCCAAGTTCCCACAGGAAGGATCAAGATATCAGCATCTATCAGACTTTAGGGAGAGGATGCCTAATAAAACAAAAAGACTGGTTGGCCGGCCAAGTGGCTCAGTTGGTTAAGAGCTCGCTCAAGAGTGCGAGCTCTGAGCAACAGGGTCGCCGGTTCAACTCCCAGCTAGAGCTGAGCTGATGCTGAGCTGCCAACAGGTGGCAGGATGGCTCAGCTAAAAATAAATAAATAAACAGATAAATAGATAAATAAATAAATAAATAAAAATTTAAAAAAGACTGGTACTTCTTTATGCTCTGGGAAAATAAAAGCATACTCCTTCAACGTATAAGTACACTTGCAGCATCTAAGACAAAAAAAGTTCGGCCCCATTTAGAAACGGTCAAGAGGTTTCACTTCTCATAATTACCAAGATAGTAAAGAGGGATATATAGAAATTGCTAAAATCATACCTAACATGTGGTTATTTGAAAACCACTTATTACAATACGAATGCATTCTTGTATTTACAGGATAGAAACAGGAAACCTGATAAGGGATCACGCACAAAATATCTGTCCCTGTTGCATCAAGCAAAAAGAAACATGACCAGACATTGATGCCGACAGCTTATAGTTTGCACTCTGCAACAGCTTCCAGCCACTGCAGGTTGCACATGGAAACAAGTCTTTTTCCTTGGACCCAGCTGTGAAGAGCCTGAGACATTATATTGCAGGAGACACCTTAATTAGTTAGATGAGGTTATTCTGGCTTTTTCAGAAATCCTAAAAAGTACATTTTGTTTCGCCCTCCCAAATCTCCCCCATTACTTGTCCATTTCATTTTCAATACCCAGTGAGCTCCTACTGCTTACTTGGGATAATTTCTAGGTTGAATGAAAGGCAGAATCTCGGAGTCTTGACTAGATGGAGGAAGTAGTAAATCTCTAAATCGTTCTGTCAAAAGAAAAATAAACATCAAGCTGTAAAAAAAGTCATGAAAATAATTTGAAAACAGAATGATTTCCTAGTTTTAATTGGTTCACTAGTTTGACTGCACATCCTTTATTAGAAATCTACCCACCATTTTTATACTACTAAAATATGTCTATTTCACTTGAATGACTATAAATGTTTTTATGATTAAGATATTGCAACAACTGCAAATATAAAAACAGCAAATATTCATTAATATAGACTAATAAAATCTTATAATTGAAAGATTAGAAGAAATACATATGATCAATAAATATACCAAGTGATGCACAATCTCATTTTAACCTAGGAAATGCAAATCAAAATCACATGCCATTAGATAGCATTCACATTATGTGGCATGCAATTGACAGAAATTAATCTCAGAAGACCAAGTATTAGAGAAAATGTGGATCAATATAAGCTCTCTTATATATTTCTAATGGAAACGCAAGTTGGTACAATAGCTTTGGAAAACAATTTGGCATTCTCTTTTAAGTTTAACCTTTTCATCCCCTGTGAGTCAATATTTCCACTCCTAGATATATACTCTGCAGAAACTTTCACATATATCTCAGGCAGAAAGTAAAAAATGTTCATAGCACCACTATTCCTAACAACAAAAATGTAAACAACTCAACTGTCCACTAACAGGAGAGTGGACATTTTGGGGTATATTCACACAATGGAATATTAACTGAAATGAAACTGAGTGAATTCAGTTACAAATAAAAACATAATCATATTAGTGTGATGTTGCGTGGAAAAAAACACAAAAATATTACATATAGAAGAACATCATTTTTTTGTTCAGTTAAAAAACAAACACAAACATTAAGCAATTTATTGTTTAGGCATGTTATATATGACACAAACCAAGCCAATAAAAAAAAGGAATGATATACATAACTAAGGATAATTGCTTCCTTTCAGGAGGGATCAAGGCATGAAATAGGAGGAAAGCAAAAAGGGAGGCATAAGTAATTGTTAATATAAGTGAATGAATGAATGAGGAACAGGAACTATCCAATGATAATATTAGTCCATGAACCAAGAATTTAATGAATGAAATTCTGTGCTCATGAAGTTCATGATAAAGGAAGAAGGGAGGGAGGGAAGGAGGGAGAGAGAGAGGAAATGGGAAAAAAGAAAAGGGAAAAGAGGAGTGCAGAGGGAGGAAGAATCCTCAGTTCTACCTTAGAAACAGTTCTACTGTACAGCTATCTGCATTGCATAATCTATTACTCTAACACAAACCCCACATTTCCAGGATTAGATAAGCATTATCTCTAAACTCGTTCCTATGGGAAGGCTTCCTTGATCTCTGCTCCTTCTTTCTCTTCCTACCAAATTTGGAATAGATGGTGCGACGGTGCACTCCTAGTATACTCTGTGCTTACACTCTCATAGAATTCATCACACTACGTTTTTATATGGTAGACATATATTCTAGTAGATGAGTATAGTGTCACCAGGATATACAACATTATCTGATACATATTAAGGTGCTAGATAAATATTAGCTGAGAGAATATTTCCAATATCTATTTTTGCTGAATACAGAAAACTGGTTGCCAAGGTTAATCATAATGCCTTCAGATGAGCCCAGCTGGTAATCGATCAACCATGAAAAGCAAGGGATTCTATATTCCAGACTTGACAGTCCCACCATCAGGCTGAGACAGAGTACAAAGCTGAGACTCCAGACTTCAGTAAATTCATCACTAACTGAAGGGGAGCAATTTCCACCATACAGTGAAAACACTTGATGATAATCCTCAGTTCCCAGTTACTGACTAGCTAGATGTTAAACATTTATGAGCACAATGTACAAAGTATGGCTGAGAAGCAGGATGTGGATTTTTATCTTCAGATTTATTAAAACATCTTGAATCAGAGATATTTAACTGACTTCTTCCTTGCTTTTTTGTTTTCACCACTATAGTAATTCTTGTAATACACTTAGTTAGGGAGGGGGGAGAGGAAGGACTAAGACGACCCAAACAGAGGTGGTTGTACTCTGAAGTCCATAGATCCAAGAAAGCACAATTTATTTTGCTCCTTTGAGTTCACTTATTCTTTAATTTGAGTTCATATTTTTTAATTTCATTATATCATTGACTGATATAATTTTCAATCAACAGGATGTTCATTTCAATGAAATGTCTAGGAAATTCTTCTAATGATATAACCCTTGCTTTTCAGTCTACTTTCCAATTTATGTAACATCCCCTTAAATAAGTGTTTTATACTAACATTTGTAGTGTTTTTTTCCTTTTGCCCCCCCACCGCGTTCATCCCTTTCTTGAAAAGAGTCTTGAAAATAAACTTCCAAACCCAATAGCAAACATGATAAATTTTACACATCAAGTAAAGAACTGTTAAATCAAACATCTATATTGAATATGATATATCATTGGGTGCTAAAAATTAATATAAATTAAAAATTTACCAAATGATTCCCAAACTGATTTAAATGCAAAGAATAATCAGAATTCTTAATTCAAACAATCATAATATAATACATCTACAGGTTTTTCCCTATTTATATAATAACAAAGAATATTTATTTGTAAACCTGGAAGAAAATCACTCAAGATGGCATTGTATTGATAGGACTAAAAAAAAAAAAAAAAAAAAACAAACCAAAAACAAAAAAAAACACACACACACACACACACACACACACACACACACACAGAGCAAAAGTAACATATAAGAGATCACTTATAAAGCTACCCAAACTATGAATTCTGTAATTAATGTTCCTACATTTGGAGGATCCTTTAATCTGAATATCATAAATGCAAGGAGTAACTAAAGAATAAAGACACTTGAGTAGCTATCATGACTTTCAAAAAATTTTTCACATATACACAAACAGAAAATATAACAGTACCTTAAAATTATGTTCTTTACAAAATTTCTATTTTTATCATCATATTCATACATTTCTAAATGTGATTGATTAACTTTATCCCATAAAGATATAATGATTCTTCGTTTTTTCTTTATGAGAATAAAAATCAATGATGAAAATAATCCTTAGAAAAATCCAAGTGAATGAAAAACTTTACAATTCTCACATCAGTCCTTTAGTTTCCCAGATTTCGGCCTATCTTCTAGTGAACCAGCATCCCATTCTTAACCTGATGCTAGGAAAAAGAGCCAAATAGAAACTGGTATTTCCTTTAAGTAGTAAAATTTTAAAATAATACTTGTTCACTTGCAGCAAAATGTCACACCAAGTGATTTGCTTTCTCAGTAGGCCCAAAGTCTATTTCTTAAGAAAATGGTAGTTATCCAAATACTAGAGCTCAGTACTTTCCCAGGGTTCCTTAGGACAATTTTACTAAACCCACTGAGAGCCAGATTTTCTGCCAAGTGATATTCTAATGAGCTAATGATGTAATATGTCCAAACATGATTTTCTACCAGTAGGGGACATATCTTAATTAACACAAGCTTTTGTAGACTTTCACACACTCTTTCTTTCTCCTATTCAATCAAAATGATTCTGAGACAACCAGACCTGGATGACATACTTACATACAATTACATTAATTTGGGTTCGCTCTTCAATCGTGAGACAATATACTTAATTTTTTAAAAACAGAGGTGAGAAAAATAAACTACTCTTTCCAATTTTAATTCAAACTTTTTTGAACATTTACTGTGACAAGATTTTTTTTCCACCCTTTGTGGAAAATGGCCAATCTGCAATCCTCCCCAATATGCAGAATGTAACAAATGTGATAAGGATTTGCATAACAACAAAAAAACAGTATGCAAATACATTCCTAGGATGAGAATAAAATCTTCTCCATATCACTATAAAAAAGGGAAGAAAGAAAAATTAAAGACAGACTAGAAATATAAAGCTGATGCTGATTATGCTATTCTTTTGTAATCTAAAAGTCCTGTGCATCTAGATGTCATCACAGCCACTCAGTTAGCGTCTTTAATAAGAACCTAAAAAATTGTTTACTGGAGGAACAATGTCGAAGTTTTACCAACTCCAAATCATTGTTTCCTTCCAGAAAAATCCTTACCTTTGCCTCTCCATAGTCTCCAATATGGGAATGAATGTTTTAACTACTTGAGTACAGATTATAATGGGCAAGGGAAAAAAAATCAGATAAAACATCTCTAAAGGTGACAATGTTTCTCTAAAAACCCTGAAAAGAAATTCTTGGCATTTCTATTAATAAATATAAGCTTTCTTCTTTGTCTTGATGCCCATTTTACTGAATTTGAAAGTTTTAATGTCTTTTCAAAAAACACTGAAACAAAATCTTTAAGGGACAGAAAGCAGACTTATTAAAGACTTAATCCTAGTTTTCACAATAGCTAAATATGTTAAATAGCTAAATATTTTATAATAGCTAATATGTTACAATATAATGTAACATAGGAAGCTACAAAATAAATGTTGCAAAGAAATAGACACTATTCCCATACTCAAAACTAAAACAAAATCAGGAAATGATTACACCATAATATTTATATTATTCTACAAGAAACACTGAGGATAATCTCATAATGCAGGCAGTGTTATAAAGTGAGTACACATGAGAAATAGTATACCAAAGAAGAAATGTTTCTTTACTCATACAATTTGCAGTACTTAGAAACAGCAGGTTATACCAGAAAATACCAAATTGGTTGTCAGAAAGTGAATTCTCTACCAACTTCTGTCTCTGTTCGTAATTCTTTTTTTTCAAATGACAAATGGGTCAGATGAGTTCAGTGATCTTTAAGCCACCTTTCAACTTTGAATTCCTTAAAGAACATAACACTAGACAGGAAGGGAATCTTGACAAAATCACTGATAGTGAGGCTGGATGTATGCCTTGGTTTGCCTGGGACAGTTCTGGTTTATGCTTGTTAGCATCATGCTTAATTTAGTATTCATCTCAGAATTTTATTTTTTAATTAAATGTTATTAATAAAATGTGCTCGGGGCCCTGAAGTTGACAGAGAGAAGCACTTCACCCCTCTTCCAAATTCTGCTTAGATGAAGTTCTTATCCAGCTGTAGAGAGTGCAGTCAGCAGGTAGCCTCTAGCTGTCATCAGGGTTGGCCTAAGGTGCAGGGTGCATGCCTTTCCCAGAACAGCTCATATCCAATGACCGAACAATGCAGGGATATTTTAGTTCTATACAGATAACTCTTATGGGCAATATGTCCTCCAGAGTTTCCCACCAGTCTGACAGAGGCTTAGTAGAGCCTTTATGGTTGTTTAACTTCTTCTTCTACCCAATCCCACTTACTTCCTCTTCCCTTCATAGGTGTTGATCCCCAATAAGTATTTTACATTCACAAATTACTTCTCAGTGTCAGTTTCTGGTGAACCCAACCTGCAAGGCATGAGCTTGATAGACCTCCACTTAGTACGCAAAATTTCTGCCATTGTTCTCTGCTACTGTTGAGTGAGATGCATGCACGAGGTCTGACAATTACGTTCGTGAACTCATCCTAAAAAAAGTGCTACATACCTCATTTCTGAATATCACTATGGTAATCTATGAAGTACTCCCCTTAGGAAGCTATGCACCCACACCAGTGCCTAGTCCACCCTTCAAGCAATTTTGGAACTCTTTTTTTGGAATGGCTGTCAGAGCTGTTGTCGTATTACCCTGAATGTCATCAAAATGACTTCCTTTTGATATTTCCTTTATCTTTGGGTAAAGAAGGAAGTCACCGGGGGCCTGATCAGGTGAGTAGGGAGGGTGTTCCAATACAGTTACTTGTTTAATGGCTCAAAACTCCCTCACAGACAGTGCCTTGTGAGCTGGTGCATTGTTGTGATACAAGAGCCATGAATTGTTGGCAAAAAGTTTAGGTCGTGTAACTTTTTCATGCAGCCTTCTGAGCACTTCCAAATAGTAAACTTGATTAGCTGTTTGTCCAGTTGGTACAAATTCATAATGAATCATCCCTCTGATATCAAAAAAGGTTAGCAACATCATTGCAACAAGTTCATGAACTTAATTGTCAGTCTCGTATATGTGGTTAAGTCAGAATTAATCATTTCTTTTCCACCACTTCCCAGAGATAATGTAACTAACACCTTTGTCGCAAGTACAGGTGCTCATTATTAAAATGAAATGCTCTCAGACACATATCTTGGGACAAGTAGCACCACCTAGAGTGAGCTGATAGTGGGAGAAACAAACCAGTATCCCTGTAGGTCACGTGACATACTAGCCAGCTATGTCACGCCTGTGATGCAGTCCAAGAGATGCGCAAAGCTATCATTTCTTCAGTAATAGTGCCAGTGGGAAATGTAAAGACTATAATCTAGGTGGATATGAAAATATAGGAAATAGAGGTTACATGCTCTACCCTAACAAATATAGGGGAGCCTGAACACTCTAATTATAGAACACTTTATTATGAATGGTAATAAATCATTTCAACAGTAATAAACTAAAAAAGATAACAATTTATTAAAAAGCAAACATTAAATGTATCTTTCTTTTTCAAGAAAATTCGTGATAAACATGCAACTTGAAAAAACGTATGTCAATATTTGCCATCCATTCTGGAGGCCATAATGATTTCACTAAACACATGAAAACATTCAAATCTGTTGATGATGAATCAGCATGCACTTCAAAGGTTACTTATTGTTTTATGAAAACTATTTTCAACGACAATAATTTAAGACAAAAATATGTAGAAGGTACCATAGATGATCAATGTCATTAAAAAAAAGCAACTTGACAGTAGCTGGAATCCAGCTAGCCTCATCTCTGTGAGTAGTGTCAGGTTGAAGACGGCTATTTATCAAAAGATAAAGCAATTCTAATTTCATAATATTGCTCAGAAACAAATCATTAGTGCATGCGAAGGTGGGTAGACGTGAGGACAGAGTACATTCTAAGAGTTCGCAAACATCTTAAACTCTCTTACATTCCTACTGTGTATCTCAACATTCTCTACTGCAAGGAAGCTTTTATGACCCAAGAATCTCTAGTTTGTATTATCAAATTAGGAGGGATAGGTACTTTTTCATTCATCTTTTTCTCTCCTGTCTTTCCTCTCTACATTCAATTCCCTGTTCGTTCTTTCTTTTTTCTTAAATGAAATCAGTCCCTTCCAATGAAAATTCCTTTCTCACTTCTTTATTTAGTCATCTTCTACCCATCCCCTGACTGTATCACAAAAACCCAACAAGTCCAAAAGACATCCTTTTCTTTAGAAAGTGAATTGCAAGGAAGAAAGTGAGCTGGTAGAGACCATGTTCAGATTAGTGTAGGGGCTGGGGGCAAGGTCTTTGAACACATACACTTTAACAATTTTTATACAAATACAAAAAGATGGGGTATACTATTGAAGTTAAAGAAGATACAACAGGGCTGGCCAAGTGGCTCAGTTGGTTAAGAGTTGGCTTGGGAGCGCGCGTTCTGAGCAACAGGGCTGCCGGTTCGAATCCCACATAGGCCACTGATGCTGCGCCTTCTACAGCTAAGATGGTGAACAACAGCTCGACCTGGAGTTGGGCTGCTGTGAGTCGCCGGCGATGGTGTAGGCCGCAGGGGGTCTGTAGTGGGCTGCCGTAAGCTACCCGTGTGTGGCTGGCAGCCTCTGTGAGTGGCCAACAGCCAGCGTGAGCTGCTGTGAGCAGCTGTCCGATGGCCGGCAAATGATCTGCCTCAGTTGGGAAGAGTGCAATGATAATACCAACATGGGCCAGTGAAGCGACGTCCTCTACAACTAGACTGAAGAACAAAAGGACAGCAACTTGTCGGTTCCCCTTCCCCAATTCTCCAACGCTGTTCCCTCCCCTAAATCCCCCATAAAATGTTAAAAAAAAAAGACACAACAGCATGAAGAGGCAAATTAACAACTAACAACAAAACAGTCCTGTCTACCTAAAAGTACAAAATATCATGAGTAAATTAAGAAAAAAAAAGTTTATTATAAAAGAGAAAGAAAATGGAGATTATATACATATGGGGATTCTGACAGTGGCTAAGTATGTTTAGTCCAATTATGCATTCTGGAATTCGGTTGGATTCAGGGACCCCCTGGGCCTGTGGTGACACAGACTAAAGACAAAACTGCATTAATTTTCCATAAACTTTTACTGTTGCTGGTCTCCTATAGTAATGTTTTGGTTCCTCAGGAAACAGTGTTTCTTTAGAGTCGACGTTTAGTTCCCCAAAAGTTGAATATTTCTCTTTCACCAATGCAGGGTCACTCTGCCAACGGCTGCTGGATAACGAAATTCTTTTACAGTTTAATTTTTGACAGGTACAAGGGTCCTTTCTGAAAGGATCTGACTATTCTTTTATTAAAGGAGATCAGAATTTCTGAACTGAGACAAGTTGGGGGCTTGGATGAAAGGTGATGACTCTTTTGACATGATTCAGGTCATGGCTCTCTTTGCCAATCCTAGAGTTTTCTTTTCATTTGTAAACTCAAGTAAGACTTTACTAGGTCATCCATCTATTTGAGTCCTAAGGCACCATGGTCAATTAGTCAACACCAAAGATTTCCACAGGACAATCCATTCTGATCACTGTTCCAGCCATGCTATCCATTATGGTAACCACACCAATCTTGGCTGGATCAATTAAGTGCTGCGTCTTAGCCCCTGCCTATCAGGGACCTCATCATTCCCATTGAGTTCAAGGAGCCCACTTAAATGATGGCCTCTCTCACTTGTCATTTTCAGCCTGCAAACAGCCCTACATAGCCTTTCAAGGGTTCTAGAATGCCTATCATTAAAGTTTTTCTCAAAGTTGTAGTGAAAGAATCCTTCATGGGTATTTAGCTAAAGGGTTGACAAGCTGTCATTCATAATAATTTCTCTCCAGCATGCCAATTTCTCCAAAGTGTTGGGTAACTCTGTCTACAATATATCTAAGAAGTCTATAAGTATATACACCAAAGAGTTAAAAATGAATGTCATAGGGAATTGAGATGAAAAGAAAAAGGCATTAACTTTTACCAATATCTTGTTTGTTTTATAATAGTACTTACCTAAAAGCAATAATTTTTAAAAAGATAAGAGATGTACATTATCATACACACACACACACACAAATGTCTTCAAGGTTACTTGTCATTCATACTCTGTACAATATGCTTTTGTAACACTGTCCATTCCCCCACCTGTTGAGGAAGTCACAACACTTGCAGAAACACAGATGCATGCGCACACACACACACACACACACACACACACACACACACACACTGTGTAAAAGAGAAGGTACAAATTAATTTTTCCATAATATTTAGGAAATAGTTTTTAAATATATAAGCAAAATATACGTCTAAAATTTAAATTTGCATCTAAAATTTAAATTTGCATCTAAAATCTAAAATTTGTTTTTCCAGAAAACATGTATTGATCATGTACTAAATATCTGGCACCAAGATAGGTCCTCAATACTGTAAAGGTCTAGCAAAGAACACATATGTGCTAGCAAAACATATATACACTCAAAATAAATAAGTGCTAAACATACTCCATGAGTTCATTAGAACAGAACAATCAACTTTGCCTCAATATATGAGTAGTAAAAAACAAAGGAATCAGGAAAGTTTTATAAGAAAAAGTGAAACGAAGAAACAAAAGAAAGAAACCATCTGATCCATGGTGCTTGATGAAGTGAATGGCTAATATCTTTGCTATTTTCTATGTATCAATATCTAATGGCCGAGAATGTAAAATTAGGAGTAAGACGAAAATTTTGAGCAGAAGGAACTTTTATCGATTAAATCATACTTCATTTATTCGCCCTCTCAACAAACTTTTATGAAATACATATTATTTGCAACACACTATGAATAAACCAAATTCTCAAGGGCAGCCTTGTTTATCACAAGGAAATGTCAGGACAACAAAAGAATGGCAATGCCATTACAGCTACTTGAAAAATAATTTAGACTGTAATTACAAAATTACTTAAAAAAGAAAAGAAGAGCTGTTGTCCTAGGGATTCAAAGAAATTAATGGCTTGTCAAAATTTTGTTTCATTTTCCTTAAGAAAAGAAATACACAGACTAATCTTAGAAAAACAAATTACTTCAAAAAACAAGAATTAAAGGGCATACTTGGAGTAGTACATCTAAAACAACTAGAAAGATATTGAGTATAAATTTTCCTGTTCTGAAAAGTTTAAATCAAATGAATGTTCTTTATTACCATGGTAACACTAATGAATAACAATAGCTGCTATTTAAAATATTGTTTTCAAAGCAACATCAAACGTACTCAAATTAATACTATTTTAGATAAATCAGGAATTCTAGCAGAGCAAGAACATTTTCCTATTAAAGATATAGACAAATCTTCTGTGGATAAAATTCAAATGGAACTGGACTGAAATTCTAGAAGAAAAAACAATCAATGGCATGCTTTGGTTATATAAAACTACCTTCTCCACAAAATTAACAAGGTCAATCTTAAAGAAACATAAAAAACAGAACCTCATACTTATACAAAAAACGAAACAAAACAAGCTCACACTTGCAATCACAAGATGAGAACATGAGTACAATGTATATATTACCAGAGCTGATAAATGAATAAAACTTCATAGGAGATGGAAACATAACGAAACATAAAAATCCTATACTTGGCTTATATCTTCCAAAATATTCCCTGTGAGATTCTCTCAACTATAGAAAAATTAATCTATTATCATTCCTGCTTTATGTGGAATTAATTTATCCAAATTCTAGAACTTATTTCTCTGCAAAGAATTATACAGTTTTACATAAGCAATGACTTGAGAAAGGAGAAAACAACGCTCTCAGTGCCATATGTTGTAGGTAAGGAAACTACAGCCAACAGACTGGCTTATGGGCCCAAGAATACATGGCTAGCAAGAGGCAAAAAGATTAAAACAACAAAAACAACCCCGCTCCCCACCCCTACTCCCCAAAAAAGAAACTCATAGTCCAGCGTTCTTTCCATTGCATCAGACTGCCTCATTCTTGGGAGAGAAAATACTGTACTCCCTTTTCTCTCTTCCTCACTCCCTTATTTGCTTCTCGCCTAAGGATTACATAATAAGAGAAAAGCACAGCAGGTTTCTATACAATCTGTGTGCCTCCACAACTGGTACTTTTAACATTGCAAGGTCTGAAAGTAGGCAATACAGCATTACACAAAGGAAAATCATTTAATGGATCCTTTCATTTTCCGAGGAAGCACAGTGATAAAAGTTCATTCCTTTAATAGTCATTATTCTGGTTCCTACTTGTTAAACATAGTATTAAAAAAAAATCAAAAGCAGCCTTTGAAAGAATCGCAAACAGCCTTCTTGGCCTCTAAATACACCAGTGAAGCAATGTCTATAACTAGCTTTCTTATAAAATATAAATTCTCTTCTATTGCCACTGAGGCTAAACGACAACAAAAATTCACAGAAGAAAAAGAAAAGAACAGAGTTTCAAGGGAAGTAAAAGCAAATAACAGAGGCATTTTTGGATAGACACATGATTGCTGCTAAGCTTTCCATAATCCACCTTTTAAGGAAAATATTTTATTTTCATTTGTCACAGCAAATGCACTTTTTGAACAATGTAAGCATTCAACAGAAGAAACACCTCGAAGTGATCCAGGCTCAGCTTGATACTAATTCAGCTCCTGCTTTGTATTTAATTCAGAATACCCACTGGGTGCATAGATTCAAGAAGGAACAGGCGATTTTATCCAAGATCAAAAATACTGGAGGTTTTCCTCTCTGTTTTTATGAAGTTCTATCCTAAAACCATGGGCAAACAAAATTAACAGCATGCTACATACCAAGTCTGACAACTAAGAGAACTTGTTGCAACAATGTTGCTAACCCTTTTTGATATCAGAGGGATTATTCATTATGAATTTGTACCAACTGGATAAACAGTTAACCAAGTTTACTATTTGAAAGTGCTCAAAAGGCTGCGTGAAAAAGTTAGATGACCTGAACTTTTCGCCAATAATTCATGGCTCTTGCATCACAATGCACCAGCTCACATGGCACTGTCTGTGAGGGAGTTTTGAGCCAGTAAACAAATAACTGTATTGGAACACCCTCCCTACTCACCTGATCTGCCCCCCAATGATTTCTTTCTTTACCAAAGATAAAGGAAATATTGAAAGGAAGACATTTTGATGACATTCAGGACATCAAGGGTAATACAAAGACAGCTCTGCTGGCCATTCCAGAAAAAGAGTTCCAAAATTGCTTTGAAGGGTGGACTACGTGCTGGTGTCAGTGCATAGCTTCCCAAGGGGAGTACCTAGAAGGTGACCATAGTAAGGTATGTAGCACTTTTTCCAGGATGAGTTTGTGAACTTAATTGTTCGACCTTCGTATTGTCCTCTGAAACCTATGAAACCCATCCATGTAGTGAGAGACTTCTCTGTTCTTAAAAACAGGACCTCCTGGTCAAAGACCACGCCTATACCTGGTGGATTAGAGAAGAGCAACAAGCAAATACATGAATCCACTTCCTTTGTTAGTTTGTTTCATTAAATAAAATTGAGTCTTCCTTGACCCTTCTGGTTTTCCTTTGCATAGGCATTCCCCATGCCAGACTGCTTGTCCTTCCTTTCACCAAACCTTGTCCAAGATGTAAAGGCCAGCTCAGGTTTCTCTTCCTTGAAGAAGCCTGCACAGACTATGCCTAAGAGTAATAATCTTTGTTTTTATTTTTATTTTCAGTATAGTAAGGTTACATGCTGGAGGAGAGATTCCTAATCTCCTGTGGAGTCTAGAATAACGTCCAATTTATTTGGCTTGATAATCAACATTCTTTTAAAAACTGGCTCCTACATCTCTCTGCAGCCTGTCTCCTAATACTTCTCACTATGAACTCTAAGCTCAGCGGCACTAACATCCTATTGTTCCCTAATGACATTGTGCCTGTCATTGCAATCTGTTCTTTCCTCCTACAGTGCCCTTTTCTGCCTAGAAAGCTCCTGCTGTAACCTCTGTTTTCCAGCTCAAGGGATCCTTACCACGTTTATATATGAATTTTCTGATTTCCTATGACAAAATAAGTTGCATGCTCTTAAAGAACCCTAATCATATATCCTTGAGAGTAAAATGTCAATATTTTGCATCCTCATCAGCAATGGATATTATTGACAAAGTAAATTTTTGTTAATGGATAGGTGGCATATAGTGTATAATTATTCTAATTAACATTTATTTGAATACTATTATGATTTACTCTATTCACATAGCTTATCCATTTCCTTTCTCAGCTTATTTCTTTTTGAATTGGAGTTTTTTATTAATATATACTAAAGGTATCAATGGGCAATTTCTATAAATGTGTTTCTGTTCAATTCCCTTTTAATTTTTGACATAATTTAAAAATATTTATTTAGTTAAATGTACCTATTTTTCTCTGTGACTTCTTCTAAGATAAAATGGCTTTCCAAACCTAGAGATCGGTCATTATTAATTTTCATTTTCTTCTGACTTATTTACAGATTAACTTTTTTATGTTAAAGTATTTAATGTATTTAGAAGTAATTTTTGGTCATTAACAATTAAATATTTTTTAATAGTTAAGTGCCAATTGCTTTCACTATTTACAAACTAATATTTCATATTGATTTATGGAGGGTCCTTTAGCTATGATGTTATTTTCATATATTAGAGGGTCTGTTTATAAGCTTTCTATTTTCCTTTATCAATATATTCCTGTTATTTTTGCTCTAGTACCACAGTATTTAAACTATTTGAACTTTAAAGAAGGCAGTGTAGTTAGCACATGCTTTAGCATAAGATGAGCATCAGTTCAGATCTCAACTCATCCACTTAATAGCTCTATGTTCCTAGGCACATTATTTAGACTTGTAAATTCTTCATTTGTGTGTAAAGTTTATTTCACAAAATAACATGTTTTAATATTGCCAGTCTTATCTTATTATTCAAGATTTTCTAAATTTTCTTATTATTTATTTTTTATTATTTTCTTCTGTTTTTTTTCAAACAAGCATTAATATTATTTTTGATTTTGTGTTTTGATTGAAATTATATTGTCTATCATATATTTTGGGAGGAAATAACAGTTTTACAATATTCAGCCTTTATATCTAGAAACACAGGATGTCACTCTATTCTGGTCTTTAAAAATATCTTTCTTTCTCTTCGTATTATTTGATTCTCAATACTCATTGAAGTTACATCAATTTTTATGTGACTTCTTTTTACTATGGAAAAATACAAAACCCCCAATGAATGTCTTTGATAGATAGGTTCAGGGCATTTTTTGTTAGTGGTTTACACTGTAAAGGCCAACTCCTCGCGCTAAATAAATAAACACATATAATATGTAATAAATACAATTAAAACCTCTCTTGTAGAAGATGATTTGGAAAATATTGCCTCCTGATTCTTGTAAATTCATTCCCAGACCTCAAAATAAAATAAAATAAAATAAAAATAAACTCCCATTTCCACTAGGTTTGGATCTTGGCCCTGGTTGTCTTCCCGCTATGCTGGCTTCCAGCTTTGAAAGTCTGCATGGTCAAGTGCTCTATTTCAACCAGGGAAACACAATATTCCAAACCACCACTGAACAGCCCGCCATTCCAGCGTCCACAGAAGATCTGCACTGTTATTATGAAAGTGGAGAGTCAGAGGACTATGTCACAATTGAGAAGAAGAATCTGGGGGAAGAAAAGATGACAAATCGCTTGACTATTCCTGAAGGGCAATCCCACATTTAAAGCACATTTTCTTATTTACTCCCATTGGAGCATAGCTTTCTGTGAGGTACTGTCACTGAAAACACTGGGATATGCAAAGTTTTCTCTGTGGGTCTTCTCTCTTTCTCCTTCCCTCCTAATTACGTGGCTAGGTGTACCCCAACATTTTATTATACTAGTTTCTCAATAGAGTGTCAACAAAAATAAGATCACCTTCTATTTTTAAGTTCTTCCTCACGTTACAACAAACCATTTTAACTCCGTCACTGACTCCACTAGCTATTCTAAATACTACTCAGTCAAGGTGCATTTCTTGGGGTTCCCTAGCATTCCATACCCGTTTTATAATTGCCACCTCCAAATGTTCTCAAAATCTCATTTCTTGGAAGAGTTTAGTTTCCCCATTCTAGCTATATCTGTTTATGAAATCCCAGCCTCTCTCTTCCTTTGCTAAAGTTCAAAAATCATAAGAGCAGTAGCATTTTCCCTAGACACTATTCCCGAAGTCCCCTTACTCAATTGCCTCTACACCCACAGAAGACAAGTGCCTTCCTTTGGTATTAAGATCCATAATGCCTTGAGTGTGTTCATTTGGATAACATTAAAGAACCCTATCTGCTTCATTATAATCCATCAAGTCACAATTTTGCTTTAAAAATTACAATTTATTTAGGAAATAGGAACTATATTCATTGTGCTTCCTTTATAAAGTGCTTAGCAAGAGCATCAAACAAATGAGTGCTTAAAAATGTTCCTCATAATAATGATAATGACACAAAACCCTTGCCTTTCTGCCTTCTTTGAAATCATTTAGTCCATTAACACTAGGCTGACTTGGCAAAATGGCACATACCTTCCTGGCCACCCATTACATGAAGGTCATATTTTTGACATTGTTAAGAAATTATGTCACCAAGAAAAATTCCTCACTATTCTTATTTTATAGTAAAATCAAGCAGAAAATAGTAGATAACAGAGAACCCAAGCTTCTCTTAGGAACAGAAAAATTTATAATAAAAACATAACAATCTATACAAATAAACCACTTTGCTATAATAAATCTACTTCTAGGACCAGAAATTGTATAATTTGCTTATTTTCTGGAATAAAAAATAACACTTTTTATTGGATAGAAAACAAAAATTTTGTATTTTTTCCTATCTTTGGGGTTGTAAAATAACAGAAATAGACTAAAACCTTATGAGTAGTGAATCCCAATAATTTACTAAGCAGCCTCTACATTTTCAGTGGCATTATAAATGAGCTATCATCTACTGAAAATGATAGCATAGATTTCATGTTCATACACTGAGAAACCAAGGGGGAAACAATTTTTCCTCTCTCCTGAGAACACATGGGCATTTAAATTGTAATATAAATGTCTCACTTTCCTGATAGAAAAATATCCTTGATTTCAAAGGCTATGAAATACGGAATTTACCCCCAGCTCATATTTACTGAATTATTTATTATATTACAATAGCAAATAAATTATGTTAAAGTCCATCTAATTACTTGTCCTCAATAATTTCCACACAGACTCACAAAAGGCTAGACTTATAGTTCCGTTATACAAACAGTATATACTTGAAGACATGCTATGTGAGTTCTCATCGTCATCCAGACCTCCCTAGATGAATGCACAAGTAATTGTATTTGCTAACTCATCTTCCACGGCTAATCACAGGCTGCATCAGTGCCAATTCAATCACTTCTCAGAGTTCCGGGGGAATGTAGAAATAGGATGAATTTAGAATCAGGCCCATTTGCCATGTGCTTCTTTTTGTATACTAACTCATTCTACCTATTGGTCTCTAATTTACACAGTAATTCAAAGCAGTCTGTATCATCCCCAACTTCTCCCCTGCATTGTCCCAATACGATAGTTTTTATAAGATTAGCAGTAATCCACCTCCCAAAATTATTGTTCAGTCCTACTTTATTGGTCATCATAGATCATCCTCTCCACAAAGCTTGACACTATGACACTATGACAAACCTTTAATTAATTTGGCATCTTTGCTATTAACCTGGTCTTGCTCCTTTCCAACTTGTACAAGGAGGGTGACCCATATAAAGTGCAAATTTGATTTCAGTTCCTGTTTAAAGCACTTCAGTTTTTCACCAACATCGTTAGCCAAAAACACCAAGCTTCTTAGGAATTCCTACGAGCTCTTCCATGACATGACCTCTGGATACCACCCCATTCTGGCCTTCTAGCAGCATGACATTTTCCTGGCATTCCATGACAGTTCACCCTTCTCAGCTTCTTGTATTCAAGTTCTTGTTCTCCCTGGAATAATCTTCCACTCTGGACAAGTCATATGTATCTCTAATACTCAGTTTGGCCTAGAAAGCCTCCCAAATCTCCTCCTGAGAAGCTGCATCCTTCATTTTGGTGGGCACAATATTACATTTATTTATGTATCTGACTTGTTTTCACTAGCTTGTTTTCACAAAGCAGAGGATATGCCACCCTTTATTCCTCCCTCCTTCTCTCTCTCCCTCTTTCTTCCCTTCCCTTCCCTTCCCTTCCCTTCCCTTCTCTTCCCTTCTCTTCGCTTCCATAACAAATATTTACATTTACTAAGAACAACCATTTTAATAGGTCCTTGAGTACAATGGTGAGCAAAAAGAGATGCCATTACCATGATAATGCTCATCGTCTACTGGAGGAAACTTGTTACACCAATGATCACACTTTGAATGTATGTTCACCAATGGAGATAAGTGCTCTTAAGGAAAGAAACAGAGTGATGGTAGCAAGTAAGAAACAACATCTAAAACTGAGGGGTCTAGGAGGCTTCTCAGAGGAATGGACTGTTGAGCTGTGATTCAAAGATACTAGGTAAATGTGTCGGTAGGGGTGGGCAGGGAAGGTGGAGAGCATTGTGGACATATGGAACAGGATATGGATAGGGTGGGAGGAAGCAAGTGAAACAAAAGGAACTGAAAGACCAGTGTTGCTATTGTGTGGAGAAGAAGAAACAAATTGAATCAAGACAAGAGGTAGGTCAGGGCCAGAGCAGACAGACCCTTCTAAGCCAACATAAGGATGTTTTTGTCTTTATTCTAAGAAGTTATTAAAGTGTTTAAAGCAAGAGATTTAATTTGATTCATGCTTTGACGTTTCTATGGCTACAGTGCAGAGAATAGATTAGAGATGACAATCATAGTGAATTTAATCAGGAGTGGACCAATAATGTTGGTTAAATCCAACTTGCTCAATAGCTAATCAAAAGAAGCAGAACATGCCTGGAAAAAAACTCACAATTATTCTAGCTTGTCCTGCTTTAAATTTCGGACCACATATATCAGTAGGCCTGTTGGCGCTACTCAAAGGGCCACCATGCTTGACTCACCAATTTACTATTTCAAATGATACATTGCATCGTCTTCCTTGTCCTCAAAATTCAACATGCCTTCCCCGATCCTCAGTCTCAGTGACAAACTTACTATTTATTTCGCTCAGAAAACAGAAGGAACCAGAAGAAAAATCCCGTTCCTCTCATTCCAAGTCCACCAACCAACCTGTAGCCATGCTCTGTAACCAACTTCTCTGTCTTCCCTCCAGTTGTAAAGCATGAACTTCCCAGCAGCCTTATCTAAGGTCAACTCCTCCAATTGTACATTGGGATCCAGACCTTTTGGGATCTATTAGGGGTACTTGTGGACTTAACTCCTATAATTATACTTCTATCTCTCCAGCAATATCAATGTTTCCCTCTCTACTTCACTCGGTTATTCATATTGTTCTCAGAAGTATGTGAACATATTATAATAGCTCACATTAAATATATATGTGGATATATGAGTATAAATATATAAATATACGTATATATTTATGTTATATGTGCTCTTAATGTATATCTGCCTTGTCCCTATATCTTCCCTCCTTCAGCAACTACCCTATTTCTTCATTTAATTTTATATCCGAACTCCTTACAATATGTCCGGTAATGTTTTGGCAACTATTTAATAGCCAGGTCTTCACATTTTTTTAAATTCCTACTTTAGAGTATTTGTCAATTTCTATGGAATAAATACTCACACTGTGGATGATTTACAAGCTATCCAACTTGACTTCACTGAACGTGAAGTTGGAAGAGAAGCACCCAATGACCCAGTGAGCTCACAGGAGCTGGCCCCAACACAGCACCGGATCTGTCTATAATTACCATCTCGACTTCTGCTCTTACTGTTATTTTCTCTCAGACCTACTTGGGTCAGGCTTTTGTTGCCAGAACTCCATCAAAAACACAATCCCCAAGATCCTTAATTCAGGCCTCATTTTACTCCACTTCTCAGCAGCATTTGTTTCAATTGATCCATTCTTCTTTTTTGAAACATTGTTCTGTGGTATCCAGGACTAGATTTCTGTGGTTCCCCTCTCACCTCACTGGCCACTCCTTCTGAGTTACCTTTGCTAGACTCTATGTGTCAAAATGTCTCAGGGCTCAAAACATTAATTTGAATAAAATATATGCACTCTCATGTTATTGCAGCACTATTCACAATAGCCAAGATATATATGGAAACAACCGAAATGCCCATCGGAAGACGACTGGATTAAGCAACTGTGGTACATGTATACAATGGAGTATTACTTGGCCATAAAAAAAAGAATAAAATCTTAAAATTTGCAAGACCGTGGATGAACCTAGAGAATATTAGCTAAGTGAAATAAGTCAGACTGAGACAGACAAACACCATATGATCTCATTTATATGTGGAATCTAAAGAACAGAATAAACTAGCAAACAAAACAAAACGGAAATAGACTTAGAAATATAGAGAAAAAAACTGAAGGTTGCTAGATGGGAGGGGAAAGGAGAAGATGAGGGGATTAGAAAGTACAAATTGGTAGTCACAATATAGTCATGGGGATATGAAATGCAGTATGGGGAATATAATCAATAATGTTGTAAAGATTATGTAGGGTGCCAAATGGGTACTGGACTTATCAAGACCACTTCATAGACTGTATAGATGCCTGACCATTGCACTATACATCTGAAGCTGAAGTAGAATAAAATTGAATGTCAACTATAATTGAATATGTATATACAGAGGGTGGCAAAAAAATGTATACACATTTTAAGAAAGGAAAAAACTATTAAAATTGTAATACTCAATATATACTGATAACAAAAGAAAAATACAAGTCATGTTTGACTTCTGCAATTACAAGATGTGCTCAAAAGGCTGGCCGAGTGGCGCGTTGGTTAAGAGCTGGCTTGGGACGCCAGAGGGCCCCGGTTTGGATCCCACATATGAGAGACACTGCCCTCTACAGCTAAAATACTGAACAACAGCTCAACCTGGAGCTGGGCTGCCGTGAGTTGCCGGCGATGGCATAGGCTGCAGCCCCTGCTGAACTGGGCTGCCATGGGCTACGGTGTGTAGCCAACAGCCAGCATGAGCGGCCAGCAGCCGCTGTGAGTGGCAATCCAGAAGCCGGGGACTGATCTGCCTCACCTGGAAAGAGCACAATGATGGTGCCAACTTGGGCCAGTGAGGCAACATCCTCCACAACTAGACTGAAGAACAAAAGGACAGCAACTTGTCTGTTCCCCTTCCCCCAATCCCCCAGCACTGTTCCCATTCCCCAATTCCCT
>NW_017732130.1:529473-531475 GCF_001890085.2 Hipposideros armiger | reverse complement strand
ATATACACACACACACATATATACATATATATGTATATATACTTGTGTGTATAGATACACACACATACACAAACACACACATAATCACATGATATAAAGTATAGCATAGGGAATATATTCAATGCTATTGTAACAGCTATATATGATGTCAGAGGGGTAATAGATTGGAGGGCAGTTATTACTTTGTGATGGGTATAAATGTCTATTACATTGCTTTGTACACCTGAAACTAATGAAAAATGTCTCAGGTCTCAGTCCTCTGTTATATTCCTTCTCTATCTATATACATTTCTTAAAGTAGTTACTCTTGACGGGACAATGCCACCTACTAGGGGCAATTTTGAGAATTTGTGGCAACGATTTGTTTCCCACAGTGATGATCAGAAGTTACTGAAGTGTAGACAGTAGGGGTCAGGGATACCAGACATTCTAAAATGTTATGGAGAATATGACAAAGGCTTGTCTCATTTCCTGCATGCTTGCTGGACACTCATATAAATGAAAAACTCATTTATAATTATAAACAAAATGCTAAGTTTTTGCATGATTTAAATATGCACTGAAATTTCCAGGACTGCAATCACCCTGTAAACCGAATATTGAACTCGATTGTGTCTATAACTCAACCAAAAGATGTTCACCACTTTGGAGAATTACATCATAAAGAAAACAGTGCTCAGAGATTTTAATCATCTTGGGGGCCTATATTTACAGCTGTCTTATTCATGATCATTCTGTATGTGGGTACAAGTCACCTATTCCATTATGACTTCTAGTGTACTCATGCTTGAAAATTTAAATATTGAATGTAAATCATTTACTATAAATGACTGTATTTTAATAGCTCCTTTATATTAAGGTTAGGACAATATATTGATTTTTTAAATAAAACATTTGTGTATATGGTATCTGTAAATTTCATTTTAAGAATATAACGTGGGCATATAAAATGTTATAAAACATGAGTTTGAATCTTACATAGTTCAGAATTACTATCCTAGAAGACCTTATCCAGCTACCATGCTTTAAATCCATGAATATGCTAGTGATTCACAAGTTTAGATCTCTAGCCCAGCCATCTCCCTGACGTCTGAACTCACATATGCAAATGACTATTCAACCTCACTTCCTGGAAGCCTAAGAGGCATCTCAAATTTCAAATGTACAAAACTGAACTTTAAATGTCCACTCCCCCTCTCCCACCAATATACCAGTGTTCTTTATCTCAGTAAGCAGCAGTACTGTCCACTTACTTACTGAAGCTAAAAACCTTGGAGTTATCTTTGATTCCTGATTTTTCTTATATCCCACTTCCTATGTGTCAACAAAATCTGTCAGCTATGCCTTCACAATCCATCCACCTCTCGTGACCCAATCAATCACTATCATATTATGTGTAACTAGAATTGTCTCTTGTCTAAATGTCGACAAGAGCTTCTCTCTTAACTCATCTCCTAAGTTCTACTCTTGTCCGTTCCCACTCTACATAGAAGCCAGGGTTACCACTTTAAAATGTGCGTCAGACCCCAATCAAAATCCTCCAATGGGTTTCCATAACAATTATAATAAAATTGAAGTCTGCAAGCGCCTACCATATCTGGCCCATGGGTATTTCTCTGACTTTATTCCTTACATTTCCACTTAATTTTAGTAAACACTGCATTTCTTACTAGTCTTTGAGCACAAACATTTGACTACTTTAGGGTTTTTACACTTCCTCTTACCTCCCTCATATATTACTCCTCTAAATTCAGTGCTCTGTTCAGAAAGGCTCTGCAGACCTCCCGTAATAGTCTAGATCCAGTCAAACCAGGAACGGCTCCACATAATTTAAATGGAAGGAATTTAATACAGGGAACCAGTGACTCGGGTGAGGGAAGAACTGAGAAGCCAAATCAAAGATAGTGAAGAGGGGCCGGCCGAGTGGCGCGATGGTTAAGAACTGGCTTGGGACGCCAGAGGGCCCCGGTTCGGATCCCACATATGAGGGCCAGTGACACTG
>NW_017732130.1:518274-528543 GCF_001890085.2 Hipposideros armiger | reverse complement strand
ATGATGGTGCCAACTTGGGCCAGTGAAGCAACGTCCTCCACAACTAGACTGAAGAACAAAAAGACAGCAACTTGTCTGTTCCCCTTCCTCCAATTCCCCAATAAAAATCTTTAAAAAAAAAAAAAAGTAAATAAAA
Source organism: Hipposideros armiger (assembly GCF_001890085.2). Taxonomy (NCBI): domain Eukaryota; kingdom Metazoa; phylum Chordata; class Mammalia; order Chiroptera; family Hipposideridae; genus Hipposideros; species Hipposideros armiger. The sequence continues at coordinate 528,407 of NW_017732130.1, read as the reverse complement.
ATAAAAATAATCTCACCCTGCCAACCACCAGGTAGTACATATTAGAAGAAAATGAATAATCATTCACATGTAGACTTCAAAACCATGTCTTTTATATCAATCAGATTAAAATTCAAGTCCTCCTATAGTTTATAGTGCCTGATACCCCACTCGCCTCTTTAATTTCATTTCCTGCTACCATCCCCCTCACTGTCTATATTCCAGCCCCACTGGCCTCCTTGCTGTTCCTGGATTATCCAAAGCAATCCTAAAAAATAAAAAATAAAATGTAAAAAAAAAATTAAAAGAGAAAAGTAAAAAGAAAAAAGTGATAGGGACTTTGCACTTGTTTCCTTAGCCTAAACATGCTTCTTCCTGAAATCCACCTGACTTATTCCTTCACCCACTTACATGTCTGTTCCAAAAGTCTGTAACTGAACACCCTAACTAAAATAGCACTACCAGCCTTCCTGACTCTTAGTCCCTTACCTTTCTTTATTTTTTTACATAGTACTTATCACTGTCTAACACATTATTGATTTGTTTTTTGTTTGTTTATTGGAGGTCTCTACTGATAGAATACAGTCTCTATAAGAACAGGGACCTTTTCTATTTTGCTCTATGCTGTAGCTCCAGAAACTAGTAAAGAATCTAGCACATGGAAGGTATTTAATAAACACTTGATTATTAGCCAAAATAACAGTGTTATCTTCCACAAATGAGTAATTTGCTAGTCATAGCAACAAAAATAGTATTTCTAGTCACTCCTTTGTAGATGGTGAGATTGATAATCTGTATTTATTATGGGTTGAGACTAAAGTTTACACTGTGTGAATATGAATTATGTAAAACCTATAATGTTTCATATATTCAAATACAATTTGTGTTCTTCAAAGAAGTCAGCATGCTCAGACTTAATTTAGGTCTCCTCTTTTGCCATGTCCTTGAAAATGAGCTCAGTATTCAGTATGAGTACTTTTATGTTTTTACTTGTTTGCAGGAACCAAAAGCCGTTCATAGATATAAACAGTAATGAGGTGGATGCCACAATTCTTCCAACATATGTTGTCATTATAAATAATAACATTATTACAATTTAGTGTGGTCAACATCTGACTTACAACGAGTTCCCCAAAATGGAAAAATAAACTTTAAATACATTGCACATATTCGGTTTTAATCTTTTCATAAACAATCAGCTAGATGACGCATGAAACATGCCTGGCTAATACAGTGATACAGAAGTAAATAGAGTAGAGAGAGAGTTATCACCTCTTTTTTAGTTCAGTCTTTAACTAAAGCTCTACCTAAGATGACTTGCACTGTGAATAGCAATGTGTTATTTTGTTAGGTAGAAGTTAGACTATGTAGGAGAAGGAGGAGGGGTGGGAGGGGGTCCATAGTGCCTACAGAAGCAGCTCATAACTAGCTTTGATTAACTGCCTCCAGCCACGTATCTGTTTCTACAACAACAGATGACAAGAGGTGAACTGGAGCAAGATAAGGATCTGAGTCAACAGACTCCACCCATCTTAGGAGGTCATGCCCTCCCATGGAAGACCATGTACCAACTTTTCCCACCAATTCAATATGTAACTCCTTCACCCCACCCAGCAAACTATAAGTCCTCAGGACAAGGGCTCTCTCTCTCTCTGGCCTTCGAGCTCTCTGGCCCTCGCTCTCTCCCCCTTTCTCTCTCCCTCTCCCTCTCCCTCTCCTTCTCCCTCTCTCTCCTCCCCCACCTTGGCTAGGCCCTTCTCAGGGAAGAGAGCTTATCACAAATATCACTAATACCGGATGCTGGCCCCTCTCTCCTATCTTGTCTAGGCCCGTTCTCTTCCCTGAGGATGTATATCTAATAAACCCTGCTTGCTGACCTTTGATTCTTCAGTGTTAGCAAGAAGAACTGAGACTCCCGTAATAATTTGATCAAGGCAAATCCATGATATTATATGGCCTTGCTTTCCTACTTTTAAACTTTTAGGTTAACCTTATGTTCTGTTTGTGGTAAGACTTGACAATAGACAATATGGCCATTGATACCCAAGATTTAAGGGAAACCTCTTATGTGATACATACAGTGAGCCCTTTGTTGCATGTTTATCCAGTTATTGTCAATCCACTAATTATTTCATGGAACAATGACAAAAACGTTTAAATTAAATACATGTGGATATTAGGTTAATAATGCTTTTGTAGTACAACTCAGATCTCTCTACAGTAAGCTGCTATTTAGACCACTAAAAAATAATCAATGGTGTAACATTTCGCTGACATTATTCAATAGTAATGATATCTATAAAGAAAATAAGACATTTTGGAGAGTTAGAATGACAATTAAGCCAATATACAATTTGTGACCATATATTGGGTTGTCAGAAAAGCCATGATGCATTTTTGCAATGAAAAACATAGAAAAAATATGTCATGACTTTTCCAACAACCCGATATTTCAAATTGGAAAGCATGGCTGATTCTAGAAGAGCAACAAAATATTAATTCAATTCAAAGAGAAGTCTACTTGGGTAATTCACTTCACCCTTCTCTACTAGCCTCATTTCACGGAAAAACCTGAATTGTTTTTAAGAGGTTTGAAGTGTCTTCTAAACTTTCATGAGCCTTTCACACACTTAGCAGATGCAACTAGAAGCCTGGGCAAAATAAAAAACAAGACAACAAATACAAGAAACTTTAGTGTCTCCTTTTCCTGTTCTATATAGCTGTTTCATCTGCTCTTCGGACACTCCACAGTTGGGTGTAGTTAATTAGCCTTCGAAAAGTCATGCACTGGGGGGGGGGGGGGGGCTCTTAAACCTGTTCCTTAAACTTGCCCACGCAGAACATATTTCATATTTCAGGGAAGAAAAAGTCACTGTAAAATATCTCTAAGCCAGTATGAAAAAGTAAACCTCTGATATTCAAATTCTTAAGCATCTCTTTGGTATTTTCAATACCTACTGTTCTTAATATGGAGTTTTCATCAATTTTTCCAAAATAAAAACCAGTGATCCTTGATCTCAGGAATAATGTTCCCATGTTTCCTTTATAATTATAATTCCATTGTTTTAAAACAGCTAAACCGTCTTTTTGTTTGTTTCTTTGCTTGTTTTTTAACTCAGCTGCCAGACAGTGATAGAATTATTTAGGTGTTCTCTGCATGAATGGCTGACTTTTTTTTTTTTCTTTTCCAAATCAACAAACATTTGAAGTCAACAACCAACAAGGTTCATTGGTTGAAAAGCATCTGATTGGAACTTATCTGTGAGCAGAATGATCTTGCTTCTCCCTCAATGGCATAGTACATAAAATAGGAGGATATAATTAGAACTATTAGGTGTTCCTAATAGAGAAGATTAAAATCAATGATAAGTTATTTTAATGAATTACTGACAATAGAAAATAACTTGATGAAGAAGCTCAGTAATAATCGCTCGTAATAAACCATCATGAAGTTTCTGCTTACTCTGATGAATTAAATTATATCTTCATTGTGCTTATAGATGTAGAATTCTGTCAATTAGATTTCATTACTGAAGTTAATTCTTACTATATTGAGATTCTTACTAGAGAAGAGCTTCATTCATTCTTTACTTGTCAAACGGTGCAAAACAATTGTTATTATATAAACTAGTTATCATGAGAATTACTATTTCCATACCACATCAGTGTTTTTCTAACAATGAACTACCATGTCTCTTTTGAATACTATCACATGAACAATATCTATTTAAGCCTGATTTTTCATGATTCCAATAGGTCATTACTGCTCAAAGATCTTTTGATTAATTTTATTGTTTGCCCATGAGATCCTACACTGCATATTTTGTTTCCCTTTTCTTCATGTCTCCAATTCCAAGCTGGATGCCTTTCCTAAACACAAAGTATTTTATACTTTTACTTTTCAACTGTATGATACAGCTCTTTCAATGGTCCTTCTTCCTAAAATATTTCTTTCTTATTATACAATATCTTGTCCTTTCCTGATTTTAACAGGAATTAGTTCCTCCTTTCCAATGTTAACTTCTCAACCTGTGTTTACAGATCCACTTTTTCTATTCCCCAGTTTCCATCTCCACTCCTCCACCAACTCCTCTTCTCTGCCTTCTGGCACCAATAAGTCATCCCTTGATTCTAATCAATCCAACTAGCAAGTTATTAATACTACTTTCATTATGATGTTGCAAATCCTTTAAAAGTTCCATAGCATTTTGAAGTTATTCTGTTGTCTTGTCAAGTCATTAAAGATCTTCACCAAGCTGACCCTAAATGGCTTTTCTATACAACTCCCTAGAATAATATCTTTGTTTCTGCTAGGCTGATTGACTCACCCTTCTTAAACATGGTTTAATCATTCCCTGCTCATTTGCCTTATTTTCAAGTTTCAGCTCAAATTCCATCTTCTCTGTGAAGTTTCTCTTATAGCCCTAGACTACATTGATTGTGCCTTTTACTGATTCCCTGTACTTTTCACAAACAAAATCCTAGTTTAGCACTCAATTAAAAATTACTTTTACTTACATTTGCATTCATGTTTATTCTTGCATCTTTTCCTCTGAGTAATCAACCTAAATGACCCAACAACAAGCTAACATTTACTGAACACTCACTTGTCCGTCACTCTGCTGGGTCAAGGCAATGTAAGAATGAATAATGTTTCTTTTATTTACTCACAACTCTTAAGACATCCTCTCAGATAATAAAAAAGTATTTATTGAATAAATAAGTAAAATATTATCACCAATAGACCTGCTATTAAAAATGACCACTATTCCAAACATGTTGTGGCGTTAATAACACCACACGAAAAATCATGCAAGAACTGGAAGATGTTTGTGATATCAATCCCAAGTGCAAATTATTTTGAAATTTTAAAATCATGTTTTCTAAAAAACACATATTAGTGTTCCCACTATTGCCAGTACCTCTGACAAGTAGGCAGAAACCTTTGATTTACAAACACAGTGAATATATGATTAATAATTACTAATATGCAAGATATTCTAATTCTTAAAATGCATCTTGTAAGAAGACAACATAAATGTCAAAACTGTACAAGTGAAGAAAGAAAACAAACAAGTTTGAGAACATATACACATTTATACACATGCTGGTAATTCCGCTACTTAAACACAATCAAATTATTGCATGACCCATTATTTTCAAAGCACGAATCTTAAAACTCTATGTTCTACATACCTGTCCAGTCTCCTACTATTTTAAGGTGGACCCCAAATGTTGCTTTGGTTTCAGTAGGACACTAAAAAAATAAATACTAGAATCAATTCTGAATAATAATTATGTATTTCCAGGTATGCTTGAATTACAACTTCTATTCTCATAGCAAATCTCCAAAATCAACAGAAAATAAGAAGGAATGGACTATAAATGTATATAGATCTTCATTAGTAGAAGAAGAAAAGCAATCACAACCAGTCAATATGACAATATACATTTCTCTATAGTATACCCATAATACCCATAAGTATTTATATAAAACAATATAATATACATAGTGTAAAACTGCTAGTATTTTACATCAAACTACAAATCTTGCTGAAATATCTTTTGAGTTAAAATATTTAAGAGGACACAGCTTTGAACCACAAAGGAAAAAATGGAGACTGGTAATTTTAGTGTCTTTTTCTTTCCAGATATTATTGTATACCTCATATCCTAACAAATTCCAGGAAAAATAAAAATATAATTTAAATATTATTTACACTATTAAAATACAGTAAAGCCTTGGGTTGCGAGTAACTTGGTTTGCGAGTATTCCGCAAGATAAGCAAACATTTCTATTAGGTTGGTGCAAAAGTAATAGTGATTTTTGCCATTACTTGTAATGGTAAAAACTGCAATTACTTTTGCACCAACCTAATAATACATTTTAACTTGGTAAACGAGTGATGTCTTGCAATACGAGTAGCTTGTTTCCGGAACGAATTATGCTCACAGACCAAGTTATTACTGTAGTTCATTTATAATTATGACTAACATTTAATTATTTCATTTAAATTCTGGTCTTTTAATAACTCTGACATTAATCAGGTTTGTCACTAGTAAATCTCCAAATAAGATTGTGTGATCTGTAAAAAACACCCGCCATTTTTACTTCATACTACTTAAGGCTGGCCAGAGCCTCTATTCAGTAAAAGTTGAAGTTTGCAGAAAGCAAGTATCTCAACAGCATTCCAAGCTGCCAATCTGATTGTCCACATGTTGCTGATGTTTACCTTATTGTGTTAGGTTATGAAAAGATCTAAGCCAAGAAGATATCAGAATAGGGAGCAAAAAGATTTGTCTTTGTGTTACTGAGTGTGCATCTGGCTTGACTAAACTCATAATGTATTCTGAAGGAAAACATACATTTTTGCCAAGTACTCATATCTCTCTGTATTTTTTCAGTGCAGCTATTATAAAAGGTAATTACATATGATGTTTAACATCATCTCTGGTCTTATATGAGACTATAAACCTTCCTCTTTAAGAGCTGGCCAAATGCATCAGTATAGCTTTTAAGGCTGATCTGGTTTTGAATAGATAAAACACAATATTGTTTCTCTCATACTCTTGGGAATGATGGCTTTATAAGTTATTGATACTTCCTCAAACTAGCTAGGAATTAGATTTTTACATAGTCTTTGCCCAATCATATCACCACAAATTTGAAGAGGGCCTACACAGAACAAAACACAAATGGCTTCAGCATGTGTGGTTCGAAACAGTGACTGAAGATCTTAGAATCACACTTTCGTGACTCTGTACAAATAATGGTCAGATTCGCTAATGTTGCTTAAAGTACGGTGTAGTGGTTCTTTAATGTTATTTTCACTATCTTTTTAAGAGTGTTTAGAAAACTTCTCAAAGGAAGAAATAGTAAAGTATTGATATCTATGGCTATCTTGTTTTTTCTAGAACATTAATAAAGAAATATGCTTATGACAATTTTTCAGTTAAAAAAGCTGCAAAATAATGTGTAGTTAAATTCCCATTATTAAAATAAAAACAGATATTGGTGTTTTTTTCTATATGTAGAAATATATATATAGAAAGGTTGAAAAGAATATATAATACTCTATTAACTTCTGATAAGTAAAACTGAAGACAGAGAAAATGAGAAATTTCATATACATCAATTTTTAAAAATTTATTATTAGCCTTTGTAATGTTTATAATTTAAGACATTTTAAAAGTAAACATTAAACCATTGCTGAGGGCCTGCTGAGTGGCGTGTTGGTTAAGAGCTGGCTTGGGATGCCAGAGGGCCCTGGTTCAGATCCCACATATTAGGGCCAGTGACACTGCCCTCCACAGCTAAGATGCTGAACAACAGCTCAACCTGAAGCTGGGCTGCTGTGAGTCACCGGCAACAGCGTGGGCTGCAGTCCCTGCTGCAGTGGGTTGCCATGGGCTACCGTGTGTAGCCAGCAGCCAGCGTGAGCGGCCAGCAGCTGCAGTGAGCGGCTGTCCAGAAGCCAGCGACTGATCTGCCTCGCCCAGGAAGAGTGCAATGATGGTGCCAACATGGGCCAGTGAAGCAACGTCCTCCACAACTAGACTGAAGAACAAAAGGACAGCAACTTGTCTGTTCTCCTTCCCCCAATTCCCCAATAAAAATCTTTAAAAAACAAAACAAAACATTGCTGAGTCTTTCTTTAGCCTCACTTAAATTTCCTAGATGAAGGAAATGGAGTTTGGCTCATGTTGACCTTAATATAAGTACCAGAATACATATCACCAGTTTAATGAAAATAACTTTTTCCTTCAAACCATTTGCTCATTATGGTTTTGGTTTTTTAATGTGCTCAAAAGACTAATACTTTTATAACAGTCTGACAAAAATATAAACAGATATTATGTAATCATCTTACATTTGGGAGCTAAATGTAAAAATGATGTCACTGCACAAGGATTTATTCAACATGGAAAAGAAATTTAAAAGCCACGATGTGTTTGTTTTTAAATTTATTAAACCAGAGATAATGATCACAGAACATAATGTTCTTTAACCATTATTGTCAGATCTTTAAACTCTTCCAAAGCTCTAGTTTCACATTTTCTATTCCTGCAAGACATTGCCACCTGAAATTAACTCTAAATGTAATATATTTAAAATATCTGTTATCTTTCTTCCCGAGTTATCTTTCCCTTCTCATTCCCATATGTCTGGACATAGACCTTCCACGTCCTTATCAGAACAGAGGCTCAAGTCTCAGAGTAATATCGGGTATTTCTCTTCCTGCCAGCATTTAATCAACTTTCAAGTCCTTTCAAATAGTCTTAACAAAGAAAGTGTCTGATCACAGCAATACCCTATTGATTCACCTTTTGAGTCTCCATAGGCAAAAACACCCACAATCTTTTTTTTTTCCCATAGCCTATGGCCAATCACATCTGTTCCAAACTCTTTCCAACTTTATATTCCATGTTCCTCCTCGATTCACTCTAATCCAGTTAAACCAACATGGATCAACTAACACATTTTCCAGTCCTTTCATTTCCCCACTTACCAGTTTACTCATTTAGAATGACTTAATTCCCATTTCTTATATTGAACCCTAGAATTCTTTAAGGCCTTTCAAATGCCACCACTTTCATGAAGAAATCCTTATTTTCTCTGTCATGAAAATTCCTCACTTCTCTAAATACCCAAATTATTTGAGTTTTATGCCCTTTATTATAGTCTACCTCTTTAATTTTGTGTAATTTATTCATACATTCAATAAATATGGATTGAGTACCCAAAATGTTCAACAGACAATACTAGGAGCTCCTGTAATTTCACAAATGAAGATTGTTCTAAAAGTAAGAGAAGAGATAATGAGCCAAAAGCATAGAATCCATCATAATTAATGTAGTATCATGACTCTAAATATTTTGACAAATATAATATTTTAATGTTTACTTGTTTATTTGATGGAAAAAAACAGTGCTTAGTTGTATATTTGCACGATGACAATATACTCAGTATTAAACAGGAAGATCCTGGAGGAGTATGTAAATGGATTTTTACTAACTTTGATGAAATGTGTGAATTTATCTCAACTCCCTCAAAAAATCAAAGTACTCAAATGACAGTTTAAAGAAATAAAAATACAAACCACAGTAACAAAGGTGACATGGGGAGTGCTAAAAACAATAGAGAGGTATCAACAAATTTTGAAAGGTGAAATGTGGATGAGACAGTGGTTTGAAAACTGACTGAAAAAAAACATACAAAGCTGAAATCCATTATGTTAAAAAAAAGGATCACCTTGAGAAGCAAGCCCATCGTTGTCTCACAGCATTGGTAAATCTTAGGTCTCAGGGATAATAGAAGAGAGCTGGGGTTGGGCTCATGATTAAAAAAAAAAAGAACTGTTCATATCTGTATATGGGATAATTTGACCCCTAGATTCACCCCACTCCAATCTCAAGCCAGGCAACTAACTACTCCACAAACCCAAAGACAAGTAGTGGTGAGACCAAAAGGGCTTCAGATGCAGCAAAAACTGGTACAGTGGAAAGTAGGGCTGACATGTCATTCATTTCCTCGGCAAACATTTTTAAAAAGCACATTAAGTGCCATCTAAAATTTACCTACCCAAAACAGCTCTACAGATCTCATCAGAACTTGCTCTCCCCAGAGCCTTCCCTATCTCAGTTAATGCAGCTCCAGTTGATCAGACCAAAATCTTTGACAATAAGCTTGACTCTTCCATTTCTTTCACATTCCATACCCGGTGTATAAAGAAATCCTGTTAACTCTAACTTTAAAATATGTTAAGAATCTGATACCTCTCACCAGCTCCACTGTCACCACCCAAGCCATCATCACACCTCAACTGCATGCCCATAACAGCCCCCTAACCGGTCTCCCTGCTTCTGCCCCTGCTTGCTTCCCTTCATCTGATCTTAACATAGCAGCCAGAATGACCTTGCTAAAAGGTAAGCTAGATCATGTCATTCCTCTATCCAGAACCTTCCAGTGGCTCCCTCCTGACTTAAAGTAAAAGCCAAAGCCCTGGCAATGTCCTCTAAACCCCACATAATCTGTGTCCCCAGGACTTCTCTGATATCTCCTACCATTCTTCCTTTTTCATAGTGTATTCTAGCCACCCTGACCTCTGACATCCTCTCTCTCTCTCCCTCCCTCCCTCTCCCTCTCTGTCTCT